>NW_010551936.1:34815-73325 GCF_000687285.1 Phaethon lepturus
AAGTGTGGGAAGGTTCTGTGCTGAGGGTTGTCTTCCTCTTACCTGTACAACTTCTTTCCTCACATTGACAATGTCTAACCAGTCATTGAATCTTGGGTAGCTGTTGAGCTCTGCTGTCCTGTCATTCAGGGGCACACTCAGCTTACACTGCCGTTGTCTGTGGATGTAGTCAATCAGTTTCACCTGTTGGGATCCAGAAAGTAAAGAGTTAAGTTCCTTGGAATATGCTGTCATCTTCCTGGACAATGTTTGTACGGTATCTAGCCAAAGGGGATGCTGGTTTGTGAGTGGGGCTCTTTCATGATATAAAAATGAGATACTCTTACAAGCACTCAAGGAAATTCATACAGGGAAGCATTTCCCTCACATCAGGCATATTTATTCTTCAACATTTCAGCAAAAGGCAGGACCTTGCAGGGCACATCCCTGCAGGACTCTTCTCTAAACCCCTATCAACAGAAGTTTCATGCAGAGGCTGGGTGTCATGCCAAAATATGAAAGGGTGTCCAAACCATTTGAAAAAATTAATTACATTCAGTTTAAAGGCACTGAACACGTATATGCAGCCTCATTCTGGATGCTGTGGGTATTGCTAGTCTAACCTGCAGGACTATCTGGCTGCTCATCTATTGCTCTTGTATGTTTGTTATATTCTCTTACATCTGGCCTTCATTTGGGCTAGAAGATCAGTAAGGCTGGAATAGCCAAAGTACCCGAAGACTCTGAGGCCCGTTATCTGATGGGCATTCCTATCACAAAATCAACATTAAAAACAATGATCTTAAAAGAACAAAAATTCAGGCAGTTGGACTAGATGATCGTTGTATGTCTTCTATGCTATTCTACAGTGTTATTCCAAAGCTTTTACCACCTGACCATCTCATGCCAAATGCACTACACAGAAACCTTCACTTCAGACACAGAGAAATAAAACAGCAAGAAGGAATATTATTTGTGCCTTATGTTTGCTTATCAAAAAGAAAATATTCTCAAAAGATTTCTCGCTATGTCACACATTCCCATGGGGCAGACTTAAGCTTCAAAACCTTCCTAACAAAACAACGCCTCAAAGCAAGTTAGTTGATCCATGATTTATAAACTAAAACATGTTCTTAGTCAACAAATTTTAGCATTTGGGACAAAGTCAGACTACAAATGAAAAGGAAAAAACAAACATGGATTCTTTGACCACTATAATATCTCTCCTCTAAATTTTCTGCTCAAAATGTTTTTGCTCTATGTGCATACAAGTCATTATTCAGATACAATCTCAGTTATACATGGGAAAGAATTAGATCATCTCCTCCTTCCCCAGATAAAGGATGTGTCAGATGTTACAGGGAAAAGAGATATTGCACTTGATCTCAATTGAATGACCCCGACATGGAGAACAATGCTTTTGCCCTGCTCATCAGTTTGGGAGAGCTACTACTTCGTAGTGACTGCCCTTGAACAAATGCAAATTCTTCCTTGGCAGTATATGGGAATCGCTTGTTTTATTGAAAAGGGGAAATTCTTTCTCCCTCTCATCTTGTTTACTGTGACACAGTCCCGAAAATGTTTAATCATGAGTTTGATCCATGTGCTCTCACACACAACCCTGTTAAATAAGCAAGGCTCTGTAGGGTATAATAACAGAACACACACAGAAACATAGTTAACCATAAACAAAACACTGAGCAGGACGACTTGTGCTTGCATAGGGGAACTACACTCTGCTAAGTTATTACATTGCTAATACTATTCTTTAAAAATGGCTGATGAAACCATGTTTCTAGCTACAGTCACAATTCCTTGTGACTCAAGCCATTGTGGGCCTCAGTTTTTGCACATGGCCAAAGACTGGTAGTCAAGAGTAGGAAAAGCCCTGAAAGCCATCCTTGGGATGGCAAAAGATTGCAGCAACATTGGACTGAAGTGACCCCACCTCAGTGGTGGGGTCTGGCACATCCAGCTGGATGTTTGTGCCTGCAACTTCAACACTAAGCTATTTACACATGAATGGAAGCAGCATGTAGATCACTGGCACTGTAGCAGCAGCTGAAGGCAGTGGAAGCCAAGTGGCAGCAGCAGCCCCCAACCAAAACACTACACTGGGTGTTTGTTGGAGGTTGGCTGCATTCTAGCAGCAGAACCACCAGTTCTGTGTACTGATGAAAGCCAGCAGTGGTTGATAAGGCGTTTCTAGCTTGTGCTTTCCTGTAAAATTAGCTAAGGGTTTTGTTTTATGAGCAATCTGATTCCTCACAACTATCAGGTATAACAACAAGGTTTGTCGCTGTCCACACACTTCTGAATCCAGACAGCAGTGTCATGAAGTTTGAGATTTATGAAAAAGTGGGTTAATACAAACAACAGTGATTCAAATTCAAACTCTTTGTACAATGAATACAGAAATGCAAAGCAGTGCCACTCAGGAGAAGCAGTTGTGCAATAAAAGGACTGGCATGTCCTAGAAGACTCAGCCATCCTTTCACATTTACACTCTGACCACCCAGCTGAAACCAGAGGAACCTTTTAACCATAAACTTCCTAACATGGCTTTAGAACATAAAACCTAAAAGAAATTACCTTGGAAATCCCACTCAGCCGTTCCCAGTCTCAGTACCTCTTTTTTCATAAAAAGGGGATGATAGCACTTCCTTTTTTCCACCCTTTGTCTGCTTTCTCTAGCAGACCCCATGCTGCAGAGCAGTGCAGGGCAGGCCTCTGCAGGCAGCCACGGCTCTGCCGAAGCCAGCTGGGCACCGAAGGGGCTGGCGACGGGCTCAGCGGAGGCCTGGGCACCACCGACAGCCACGTTCCTGTGCCTGCGCTCCGTGCCAAGTGGAGACAAGTCAGCTCGCTCCCTCAGCATAGTGCCATATGCTAGTGTGACTGTGTGACTTTTAAACACTGCTGCAGCTTGTTCTGCCTGTACCCGTACTCTTAAACTTGCTGTCAGCTGTACTCTCCTACACAGTTGGACCTTCAGTTGCACACATCCCTAAATCAAGATGTCTCTGTTGCATATGCATACTCTGTTCCTTCAGAGTTAACTCAGCGCAGCAAGGGGCACATGTGATATCATTGGCTGGCTTAGTCATGACCTTCTGCTTTCTCGCTGTCATACGTATTTTCCCGTAACGGCCTACCCAGCGAGCTCTCCCGTTCACAGTCAGGTCAGAAATGAGCTTGGAGATGCTGTTCCAAGTATTTTCCTGCTAAGTGCTTGGTTTGAAATTTTCTGCTTCTCATTGTACTTTTTCCCCACTTCACGGCTTGGCTTTGTATCATACACATCCTGACACGGTACAGCCAGCTGGCCCACATTAGATGCAGTGCGACTCTGCAGATCTACCTAGCCATTACAAATAAGTCTGTGCACAGCCGGGGATAACTCCCATACTAGGGGGAGGAGCTGGAAATACTGTCTCCTACAGTTAAAGCAACAGTTCCACGGTTTAGATTGAATCCTATCATGGATCTTGACTTTTGCCTATCTGTCCTAAGCCTCATTTTTAACAGGAAAGACCTACCTTCTCATCATTAGGGTTTCACTCCGCTCAAGATACTTGGTTCTGTTCTTACTGCCTCCAAATGTATTGTGTTTGCATCCTGGCTTCTTCCCTCAAAAGACATTAAGGGAGGAAGAGATTAAAATGAGAAAGAGGGACTTTGCTGTGGGTAAAAACAGGAACAGGATAGTCAAAGCCCTGACAGAAGACATGCAGGGAGCACATTTGACCTTCTCAAAGAAGAGGGGATCCTGGCAACCCATGGGCTAGAAGTGAGGTTAACCAACAACACAGATTGGGAATGGAGGCAATAGGAGCAATGAAGACCTGCTATGAATAGAGAAGGAAGGTCCCCTAATAAGGGGCAGAAAGAGGAGGTTGCAGCAAGTTTGAGGACTACTCAATAGCCCCCAATATGCCAGAAGTCAACCTACATAAATCAAAAATAGCTTCCCAGCTCTGCAATAGATATGTCATGGAAAGGGGAAGGAAGATAGAAATCAGCCAAGCCTCCTCTTTTCTGGCGGCCATTCCAAGCAAGGTTCAGTGACGATAGGCACTTTGATGTACAAACTCCACAAAATCCAGCCAAAGGCGACCAAGTCAGCTGTGCATTTGTAAAACATGGTATGTAGAATTTCCAGGTTACTGTGGCATGTTACTGCTTCTTCCCCCGGGTCACCTCACCCCTTCCCCATTCCTGGGCACACCTCAAGGTTGCTGAGCACCTAGGGAAAGCAGCAAGGTTGTTTGCAGTGATTTTGAAACTGGTACAGCCAGCCATGACAGGCCTATGTATAAAAGTAGCAGCTTGGCTCCTCAGTCTGATTGTAACCTGTTATTTTAGTGTAGGACCTCTGATCAGGCAAGATTTATTTCCCTGGAAGAAGGATAAAGTATCAGCATACTCTCTAAAGCTAGAGCTCCACGCTAAGTTATATGTAACTGATTATATGCAAATGCCTTAAAAGTAGCACACGACCCAGTATAAAGCAAGGAACTGCAAGCACTGACAGTGGCAAGAAAAGGTGTGGGAATCTGTTCCAAAAGGTAGAAAGCAAGAAGGACTTAGGATCTATTTATAAGCTAAAAATCACAAATTAAGTAAAAGAAATTATACAAAAAAGGTATGGCCCCAATTAGCCTATTACAATTTGCAGTATCACGAGGACAACATACTGCTTTGAGGAAGGATATTCTTGAGGTACAGTCTCTATTCTTGCATTCCCCACAACAGTTCTCCTCACCAATTTCAGTGTAACACCAGAAGCATCACATTTAATCAGTAAGAGAACGGACCTGGGCTCCAGGGAGCTGGACTCCAACCTACCTCTGCCACTGACCTGCTGTCTGACCATCAGCAAATTAAATAATCTGTCTTCTCTTCCATCCTGCATGTGGCTCTGCCTGATTGTGTCACAAACTCCCTGGAGCAGGTGCTGTCTTCAACTATTTTTGTACTGCTTAAAAAAATAAGAGTTCAAATATTTTCACTTGACAAGTCACATCCATAGCATAAACTCCTAAAAGGATACTGCTGGGAGGTAGTCTATGCAGCAGAGATTTCAATGTCAAACTTTTCTTCTTCATTGGGTTATAACAAAAATATAATTCTCAAAAATGGAAAAGTACACTGACAGCACAGATCTGAGTAACTTAGATTGCCAAGTCTGGTTTTCCCATGATAACTCCTTCGCATTTACTCTTCAAGTCCAAATTTGTTTTCCCCTAGTCCTATAAATAGTATATTTGCATTCTCTTCCCACCCTAACATGCACCACACTTCTCCCCTAGGATGAATTTCATTTTGTTATTTCCTGCCCAGACTTTTAACTGAACTACATGGTTTGGCTTTAATAGCTGAGCTGTTGCAAAACCCTTTTCTGAGAATATAATAAAACTTCTGGGTTCAGTGACGCACATAAAAACCCACAAACAACATGCAGGTCTCCAACCACAAACTAGACAAAGAGATAAAGCCAATAGTAAGCTATTCATTGCTTGCTTGCCAAACAGCACATCCTGCTCATCACAAATGGCAAACCCCACAACAGAAGCAGCAATACTCCAATGGCCTTAAACCCACAGAGATGGCAAAGAACAGGAATAGAGACAGGATAGGGAGCAGCTGGAGTATATCGCTGTTTACATGGTGTGCTCCATTAGAGCCCTGCTTCTCTGTCTGGTGTAGCTGATGGCCAGGACGCCCAGTTCTCATTTGCTCCAAGAACCGCACAGGCAGCGAGGTACAGCCCAGGATGCACATTTATCTCCTCCTTAGAGCACTTTTTAAATGAACATCCTTTCACAGCACATGAGAGAATCAGGCCCAAGACATTTAGGAAAAAACTGCCAAGCTTGTACTTTTTTTATTTATTTATACAAAATAAACAGCAGAACTCTTGAGATACAAGTTTGCCTGTATCCATGACCTCAAGCCAACAGTTGGGAGTTTAAATGACTGTGAACAAATACCAAATACCCACAAGTTCTTCAGCTGCACTTCTGCAGACATGGCACAAGAAAGCAATGGCATCTGTAAAACTAGTTCACTGACATCAGGGTGCAAATTCAGGAGTTTTTGGCAAGCAAAGAGATATTGCAAGGATGAGTTGGAAAAATTCAGTATTCAAACTGCAGCCCAAATATTTCTGATCTCTGGTTAGCTGATCTGAAATCACATTCTAACTTAATTTGTCAGAGAATGTTAATAGTTATCGTCCCTAACAGAGAAATTACGTTTCATGCATTTGGGGGTCAACTGTCTCTCAGCTTCTTGTCAATTATATTTTATTCATGTTTAGAAAAGTGGCATATCATTCCAGAAGTCAGCCTACTGTAGCTTTTGCACTTGGCCAAAACCAGTCAGTCTGAATTGAATGCAATTGATCCAAATAAACAGGGAGAAAGGAGCAGAGGATAGAAGAGTTTGCATTTTTCTTGAGAATTCCCTAGCTTATTCTCATGCTTTGAATCCACGTATCTTGGAATACCGTATAAATGCAGCAAGAACAATTATTTTCAATTCACAAAAAAATGGAAACTGAGGCACAGAACGGAAATTATACATTAAAGAACTTGGGGACAGCCAGAGGGACTCTGATAGAGACTCTGTTATACTCAAGTACTAGCCGAGATTCCTTCAGAATATCAGCAGTTTGAGAACAAGTTTGATTCATTCATACATTTTTACCAGATGCCATGTTTTCACATTTTCCCAAAACTTATAATGTTCTGCTTACTGATGCCTACAACTCTTCTTGATGACTTGAAACATATGCAATGTTTAAAGAGAGGTTTTTGCAATACTCAAAACAAATAATTGTCATTATTTAATCAATAAATCAAGCACATGTTCAAAAGCAGATCACATTTCTCCTGTCCCGGGAGATGAAATCTCACAGAGTTTGGCAGCACTTGAAAAGATTATATATACAAGCTAACACCAATACTTTCAAGCCTACAACCACTTACTGCCTTGCAATTTAACAAGCCAATGGCTGAAGTTTTGAAAGGATTAGATCAATGTATGACCCAGCTCTTCCATGTGGCTAAGAGAAATGCAAATCATCTATCTTCCTTCAGACAGGAATTAATCAGGAAGGAACTCCTCTATTAACCTCCTGTCAAGAACAGGACCCAGAGGGCAAGGGTGCGCTCTCTGAAGCATCAGACAATAGCTACTGCCGCAGCCGGACATTGCAATAGCTGGATTGGTATCTCATACACAGTGAGGGAGGTTCTGCATTTCTACCTCCTGAAACAGAAGACAAAACTTCTGACCTCAGAGTTTATCTGCATGGGACACTGGGGAAAGTAAGATGAGTCATTTTAAGGCATCCAGTGAAAGTGGATTCACTTTGCACCTTTAGCAGACTCTTACCTATTTTCCCCAGTGCCATTATATAGACAAACCCCAAGTCAGACAAAAAAAAAAAAAAAATCTCAAGCAACCTGAGCACTGAAGAGAACATAAAAAGGTCAGATTCTGACTTGCCAAATTTGTCTCTGAAGTCATGCTCAGCAACCATGTGAGAAACTGATAAAGATCTCAACAAGCATTCAGAGACCAGCGGCAACCTGAGTGTACTTCAGGACACTTTTTTCAAAGTCATCTGAGTTAAAAAAGAAAAAAGGTGCAACTGAGCCGATCCATGCAAAGGAAAGAACTAGTATTTCATTTTTATAGAGCAAGTTATTCTGTATGCAAGGCTGCTTGCTTTGAGGTATGAAAGCTGAGGGCTGGGGAACAGTGTGGTCTGCAGAAGAGCTCAGAAAGCCCCCCATGCAGATGGCCGGCACAATGGAACTCCACCTTCCTGACCTCGCTGGTGCAAGGCACGCACAGCGGCTCGCTGGGAAGCACAGCCCAGCAATGCGGGTAACTGTTTCGCCCTTCGGAGATACGGTTGTCGCTATCCACTCTGCCTCAGATTCCCATATTTGACATGGCCAGAAGAGCAGACATTCTTTCATGGGTTTTGGAAAGATGATCACAACAGAGCTAAGAAGTCACCTGGATGTCACAGTAACAGGGTGGGAACACCAAATTGGTGGAAAGTAGCAAATAGCAAAGCAGTAAAAATGCCGGTTGGTTTCTCCAGTTAGGACTGAAATGCAGCAACGCTTAGTGTGTCCTGAGCAGAACCTTCTCTGGCATGCAGTAGTCAGGGAAATCACAGTTTGTGAGCCTTAACTTTTTCCTGGGACAAAAGGAGCCCCAGAGAAATACACAAGGACAAAGTGCCTGACCAGAGGGCACAAGAATAAGGCCAAAGAATCATTATGCAGAAACAGTGCTGTTTTCCTGCTCTGTCCCGCAGGCTGTGCACGGAGCCAGGAACAGACGGATGGAGGATCACAAGACAGCTTCTAGTCTCAGGTCTGCCAGGGATCTGCAGACACAGGGCAAGCCACTTGATGCATGCCTGTGAGGCCTGCTGTTCAGTCAACCATCCTAAACTGTTCTGATTCAAAGTAACGGTCTGCAATACCCTTCGACTAACAACAAATCAACTGTCTTCTCAACCCCTGTACGCCACACAAGCCAACACCGAGATGGTCCTTCTGTGAACTTAAGCTTCAGGCAGCTCAGTCACTTGAATGCCCCCCAGCTATCTGAATTGTTATCATGATCTGATCATAGCATCACCAAGCTGCACCTGAAGTCTCTGAAATTCTCATTTTCCCTCTGTGGTCAGAGAACTAGCTTGTTGCACGTATAGGTATAAACATAACATATAACAGTGTGGACTGTTCCCCTTGCAGTATAGTGAGAACTAAACCGATGACTGTTTTTGACTGGTTTAAAACCAAATCTGCCTGGTGAAATGGAGTGGGTCTCTACCCTTTTAACATGACATATGCTCATTTTGCAGTGAAAACTCATCCAAACCTGTTTATAGAACATTTCGTTCGACCATACAGAAAACCATCCTTCCCATCTGTGCTTTCATTAGGAACACTCAGATGATGCAGGATTCAGCTGGAGAGTCTTATAAGCTCACAAACTTCAAAGATACCTTGAATCCAGCATGGAATTCAAACAGCTCTTTTCCAGGCAAGCACAAGAGCTGCACAGGAGCAAAATGCACAACCCAAAGTAAGAAAAGATGCAAAAAACATTTCAAGGAATTATTTGTATCCTAAAAAATGAGGTCACTCAAATTTCTCACCCACATGGCCTTGTCCTCAAAAACAGAACTGAATCCACTAAAGGATGCTATTTTGACATGTATCTTCACCAGCCATATATGAGTAAGGCCAAGCTAGCAGATAAAACATTACAAAGAAATATCTGGTAGCAGATTCATTTGTTTATTTGAGATGGTATCTGAGAAAAGGAGCTTGCATACATGTCAGACACTGACTTGCAGTCTGTGGAATTCACGTTCACTTACTTGAACCCAGAAGACTCACTGAGCAAGGAAGCGTGGCAGGGTGAGCAGGACTCCTGCCCGAGATGTTAGGCCTAGCTTCTAGTTCTGGCTCTGCTGAAACAGTAGCCAGAGTACTCGCTTCCTTGGGTCGGTTTCCTATCCGCCTCTCCATCGATTATACAAGTGCAGTCAAAGGCACCAGGTATGGAGGTTACTGCTATGCTGGACCACAGGACAGTCTCCTTTGAAAAAGACAGCTTGCAGAATGGTGCCACTGCTTTGACTGCCACAACCAACTTATGAACATTTACACACTCACAAGACCCTGTGTGGTAGCACCTTATCAAAAATAAGAAAGTGAAGAAGAAAGATAAAAATTAATTTGCACAAAGTCAAGGAGCAGTTCTAACAACAACTCACAAAAGACCTATCTTTCAGTCCTCTAATCTAACCACTAGATCATGGCAGCACTGTGATGGAGCTTCTAAAAAGCAGAGGAAATCAGAACAATGAGACGGATGGAAACAAGCACTCTGAGTGACAGCTGCACTCTGGGGGTACCACTCTGCAGGCTGCACCATGCCACAGCGAGGGGGCTGCACTAGCTCACATCGGCTGAGGGTCTGTGCGTGGAGTTTTGATGCCAGCCTTACTTGCAGCAGCTTCCGCACAGAAACAACTGACAGCCTGCTGTTTGTGCAGAACCTAGGTGTCTGGGCTGACTTACAGACTTTTGGATTTCCTTGTAAAAGAAAAGGAAGTAGTTTCTCAATGCATTGCTAAAACAACCCCTGCAAAACAGGACCCAGCATAAGCCAGCAGAAAAGTATACAGACAAGGTATGCTCTGGGGAGTTAAAAAAAAAAAATCCTTAAGAGAAATTAGTAAATAAAAGCACAGAGAGGTAGAGAGATAGGGAGAGATGGAACACCAGATGGATGGATTTTCCTTTGAACCTTCAGTCATGCCTGAGGCTGACACAATAGCCACTGCCCAAACACTACAGTATGTTATTTCTGCTTTGTCAGATGATGCAGACAGCATCATTTCTGGGTCACTTGGAGGCCACATACCACCCGTTTTCTCTCCCCTCCTTTTTTCACAATCCCAGTGGCTGAGAGCTGTAAACTCTCAGCTGAGGCCTCCCCAGCTAAAAGTGGGAGGATAAAACTGCAGAAATCAAATGGCTCCCTGTGCCTGATAACATGATTCTCTTCAAAGATTTCATCCTAGGGAGGCATCTGAGCCTAATGCAGCTGCAGAAACAGTCCTCTGCTTAAATATCAAAGATTTCACACCCACTGCACACTAAAAATGAAAGCCCTCCCCCTTCCTTTTTAACCCGAGGATGTGCAACTGCAACACAATGATGGAGAGCGCTGTGCAAGAACATAACCCTGCTACTGCCACATCAGATCTGCAGCTCAGCCTCCTCTCAGCTCAGACTTCTCTCCAGCACCCATCTAGCTTCTTTAGCTCAGCCATGCTTCATTAGGCTTAACTGTATTTCCATATGGAACACAGGAAGACTAATACTTCCTCCTGCACAAAGCGGATACTGAAGGATATCGTTACTCCAAACCAGTCTACAGACCTGTTAACATTTTCCCATCCACACATGGAATTAGTGCATGTGCCATTCAGCAGGCTTACTGATTTAGGCTGCTATGATGAATACTTCTGTCCAGGTACCGCACACATCCCATTCTCACACATTTGATTCCTTCCACAGGGTCCGCAGATCCTGTATCTGTTCACGTGCAGCCAAATCTCAAACAGCTAAAACAAACTGGGTGACCATCTGGAAGAGTATCACCATCAGTCCGGAACCTGGTCCTCAATAGCTAAGGCTTCACAAAGCCTAGTTCAACAGAGTCTTGGCCCTCAACCAAGGTCTTTAACAGTAAGTTAAAAAGCATGTGTCAGAAATGGACTAGGCAAAGCTACTCGTGCCTTTGGCAAGACAGCAAAACGGATCTCCTGAGATCCCTTCCAGGGATTCTACATTGGCTCAGACGCTGACCTGCACTGTAACAGCACTGAAAGAAATCTGGAGAGCCTCAACAAATCAAAGACTTCCATCTCCCTGCTCCAAGCAAAGATCAGCCCTGAATAAATCTTTCTTGACAGCTGGGGAAAGCTAAGTCCAGATCTTTCCTCTCCTTCCTATTTCTTGCATACCCCCTAAGCAAACCACTGCAGGCCAGATCCCCTGCAGACTTCAACAGCAAGTTAGGAGCTTACATACTTTGCTGGTTCCACATCTTACAGTCTTCAAGGCTCAGTTCCTGGTTTGTTAGAGCATACAGAGTGCTACCCTACTTCACAGAGCTGAGGAAAAGGGAAGAGTTTATGAGGTGCTCAGATCCTAATGCAACACAGGCTTCTCAAAGTATTGCAGGTAAAAAACTACTTGCCCAACTTACCTGCTCTAGCCTCTAAAGTTAGAGGTGAGTGGAGCCCAAAGATAACACTAATACCATGCTTCTCCCTATAACTATAATTGTTCAGCGTCTTAGCAAATCTATTGTTTTCTTTATGGGAGGAGAGATACAACTACCCCACATCCCCAGACAGTTTTACAATGACTGCAGGCAGAAAGCAGCAAGTGACAGGGAGAAAGATTACTTAAGAAAGGTTCATAATCTGGAGAGAAAATACCAGGTCATGTTTTGAGGATAAGGGTTGTGCTCCAACTCATGGATATCTCTGTAAAATTCAAAACTTAAAGTGCCTTTAAAGATAATATATTCCATCATTTTTAAAATTGCAGTAATCACACATCTGTAAAACAACTCTCAAGTATATTTGACGGTATGGTGGGGGAGGCAGGAATAAAGAAGCCAACAACCTGTGCATGTGTAAACTTACAGCACAAATAAAGAAGTAGAGTTTACAGCAAAAAAATATAAAGCCAGACATTTCCTTCAGCAAGGTCAGGAAGGGAATGACTAATTCTAGGTCCCCATCATATTCTTGCACTTCCCTTTCCTCTTCATTGCAAGTCTCATCCTGCCAGGTACTGAGCACCCACAGCTCTCATCAGAGACAGTGAGGGACCAAGGAGTCTAGCCTTGCATGTCTAGCCCCAAAGGTCTCAGTACTGTCTGAAAGAACTGAGCTCCTTTAACAAGGCAGTTTACTGCCCAGGATGCTATCCCTAATCCCAAAGGTTTTTTTTTTCCACACTTCTCTTCCCCTTGTCTTCCCAACCATCTCCCTTTCATCTTGCACATTTCTATTTCTGAAGCCTCAGGAAAATAAAATACATTCACTAACCTTCTGTCTCTTCCATTCCCTCAGGCACTGGCTGGGGAATGAGACAGATTAGCAGCTTGTTCTCTGCAGCACTTGGATTTAGAGCAGACCAAGGGAAGGAAGCAAAGCACAACAAAATCAAATTCTCTGCCTGTTTGACTCTATTTGAGCACTTCAAGAGTTCCACTTTCCCCTCCTCCCTCTGACACACATGCTTCCCCAAACTGCTGCTGGGCTGGACTTTGGGGAAGAGGTTTATACAGAAAAAGTTTAAGTCTATGTAGGAGCAGGTTGCAAGTCTTCGAGCTGAAGACATTATGTCTCTGCACCCTGGGAAATCTTAGCTAAGAAACCTTACTTCTGTGAAATGCTCCAAATTATTAGCTTTCTGCTAGAAAGAATGGAGCTATTTTGGCAGTGACTGGGGTCACATTTCTCTTTTCACAGACACTGTGTGAGAAAGCTGCCATGGCTCACTGCTTACATTTTGTTTTTCCAAAAATCTCTTTAGGGCTCTGTCTTACTGCCTTTTTCAACCTTTATTTTAAGTACAAATCTAGTATTTAGAGTGGAGACACCTGAATCCAGATTCCCACCCCACAAAAGAACATTTTTTATTTGTGACTCTGAGACTTTCATCTAAACCATGCTGTGACCGCTTAGAAAGTGGAGGAGAATACAGTTGCTGACCTAGTGATAGTTGTATAAGGAAAATTACATGGGAGACTGATGAGCAACAATTGGCCATACAACAGACAGTACTGCAACAGCTATTTGGCATCATAGAACAGCCTGGAAAGATTTTAATCAACACTTGAAAAATGATCACACACACGTACAAAGACAACAAGCTCCAAGTTTAGCATCTTTAAACCAGATACAGTATCCATTACTTTCGTGAATTTCCACAGAAACTCCATAGAGCACATTTGCCCGCCTAGTCAGAAAAGGAAGTGGTGCTTTTTTGGTTGTTTTTTCTTTGGGTTTTTGTTTGCTTAAGAGAAGTGTACTGTCACAAACAGTTTGTTAAAACCAATACTTTTCCATGAAAGTGATTTAGGTAAGTTTCTTATTTTCAAAGCATTCTGTAGAAACAAATCAAAGTTCTCAAAACATATCTTTCTAATTAAAAACATGCATTTTAAAAAACTTCACTTCTGCATTAAATGTATAATGAAATAGCAAGTGCCAGTTCAGGATCAGAATTTAAGCATTTTGTGTGTGTGTCCAAAAATTATTTTACGCAGAATTGGTGAAAAATCTGAGCCTGACTTTTCACTCCAATTGGGGATTGCAAAAAGGTCTTTGGAGCAGGAAAGTTCTCACACTTGCCACCACTTCCACCCAGAACTCTTGATCACTCCAAGATTCAGATAACAATCCCAGGGCATCAGCCTGTAGAAACATTTCTACAAAGTGATTTATACACTTGTTCTCCTTTGTTCCTTTTATCTGCTGAGCTTTGCAATTTTTTACATCTTTCACTTTTCATGCTATACAGTCTCCTTAGGAAACACTCGTCAAAATACTTCATCACCAATTTTGCATTACATGTGCTTAGTCAGATCCCTGTTATCTTTAAAGTATCTCCTCTGATTATCCACTGGAGAGTAAGTTCAGCAGCCTCTGGGGTTCAGGATTTCAGCTCAATCTCTTGCTCCGATGACTGCATCAGAGGAGGGACTTGCTGAGTGACAGCAACCAGAAATAAGAAAAAAAACATGACTGCTTATAAGAAAATAAAAAGCCATTGTAAAAAGCCTGTATGCTGTTTTGTAATGGAAATACTCCTCTCCTAAGGAGAAGGGGAAAGACAAAGCAATTCTGTGTTGTATTTTTCTGCCTGCAAACTGACAGTTCCAAGTGCTGGATACAAATTCGTTCCTTAAGCTTTGAGATTTTTCACTGCAGCCAACCAAGTCTTCATTGTTATACAAAGAACACTCGTGTTTTTTTTCAGACTCCTTTCACTTACAGTATTTAACCTTGATATTTCCAAAAGGGGCATGAATAAGTTTGTATTTTCAGTAACAGCTAAGTTCCCTAGGATGCTTTTGAACACTGGAACGCCACACCTGTGCAGTGGAAGACTCTAAATGCCACTGGTACTCTACTACACCTCCTGCTAGGTGTGATACAAAACACTGGTGGGAGTCATTCTTCCTACAGCACTCCTCCGGAGTAATAAGGCCAGAAACACAGTGAAGGCCTACAAATGTTTGAGGGATCCAGCAGTGCTGCAGATAGCTTCTTACCTATCTCATAGGCAAAGTTACTGCTCACATACAGCTTTCCCAATATTTGGTTTGTTTGAGAATAGGGCACATCAGTTCTCCTTCCAAAGCTCCACTGTTCTGAGGATCTCCACAGATACAATACTTATACCTGCTCAGCCATCATGTGATGAGTAAACAAAATAGCAGGATTCCCTAAGAATCAGTAGTCTTCCTTTGGTATCCAGCTTCTAAATCCAAAATGTCTTAAAGCAAAAAAACTTTCTACCTCCGTCCTTTCTTCATAATCTTATTTCTCTTTTGTGTTTTGGCAATGGAAATTTATAAATTCAACTAGATTGTTTATGGTATACTCTTGAAAGTGCAAATAATGAGCCGCAGACTGTTACTAGCTTTCCAGCTGTGACCTGATTCAAAGAATATTGAAGTTATCTGAAACTGATTTCCCAGATGCACTGATTTCCCAGAACACTGGATTAGGTCCTGTTTGTGTCATCTGTTACCCTAACAGTACAGTTGGCATTAAAGCCTTGTGCTTGGTTCTGTTAGAAACACAGGCATGTGGTAGCTCGATACAAGCAGTCTGGCTGCCCAAGCTGGTCCTCAGCCTAGTGTTTTCATGTTCTGGAGTCCATTTCCATAGCCTACCTGCAAAAAACCCTGCCTGTTGATTCTTGGTCTTGTCTCTACAACATTGCCACTGCCAATCATTTTCTTCAATTGGCAAGAGAAAGGGAGAGGACTAAGCACAGTCACCCAAAAATAGGAAGCGATAGCATTACTCACTATCTTGGCCTGCCCTTCTTCCCTTTTGATTACTCAGCAGATGTTCTCAAATCAATTCTTAAATCAGTTACTCAGTTTTCAAATGCACCTGCCAAAACCTGATTTTGCAGGGGACACATCCACCCACTGAACTCAGCAAGGCAGTTACTGCTACCCACTCAGTGAGAAAGAACATAGTGTTTTAAGTGAGCCTCACTACTTCAAACAGTAAAAGAGCATCAAATACAGCAGTGCTGCTGTACGTGGTTGAACAACTACCCGTTCATCCCCCTATCACAAGCTGAAATCTGTAAGGGCAGGATTCCCAAAGATTCTATTACTGAGTTGTTTTTGAGGTCTGCTGCAGTAAAAAAGGGTAAATCTAGCCCCATGAAGGAAAATACTATTTCTAAAAAAGCCACAGTTCTTAAAAATTAAAGTTTGCCATGTATGTCACCATCACCAGTGCCAAGGCTCCATATTCTGTTCTCATGATGAGACAAGCAGAGTTTGCTCTAAGCTACTGCTAACAGCACTACTTCCACTGAAACTTCTCAGCAAGCAGCAGTGGATTCTTTGAATCCATCTGAATATCCTTGGAGGAGAACAGGCAAGAGCCATATAAAAGGGGGGAAAAGGCAAAAAACACTTCATATAGAAGCCTTTATTTCTTTATGTAAAGATGCTTGTACTGCCAACAGTTACAAGTCTAAGAACAATTTAGCATCACAGCTGGACAGACTTCAGCTCCTGGGAGTAGATTCTCTATTGCTATATGCCTCATCCCCCACACACTTTTTTATATTGGCATGTAATACTCCAATAATACATTTCTCCAGAGCAACTGTGCAGCTATAAACTTTGGGCTCTGCACTATAACTGGATTCTAAGTATGTAACCCATTCAGAAAGAAAAAAGCGTTAAAATACTTTTTATTTGTACCATACTTGGTATCAAATGTTCCCCACCACTTCATATGACTATTTGTTTCCACCAGATCAGATGTTTACAATCAGGAGATCTTTACACTAGACAATGAATCAAAACACACAAGCATGCCACTGATAGACATTGGCCTTCCATAGTTTCCCAAAGAATACTCACCTCAAATGCGTAAGTATTAATATAGGGGTGGGGGCTTCTGTGTTGTGGGGTTCGGGGTTTTTTTTGCTTCTTGCAGTGAAAACAGAGAAGGGAGATGGCTGAGAAAACCATGCTTTTTTTTTTTTTTTTTAAAGTCAACTATAGGAAATTGCTTAACTAGAATGTGGCAACTTGCCACATTCTCTGAAAGTGTCTTTTTAAAACAGCAAAACAGCTTTAACAAGCTGCTATGAGATTATATTTTGGGATTGTCAGAAAGAACAAAATACACTAAACCCCTCTCTGTTCAAAATGCTTTGACGCTATAAAGTAAGCTTCCTTATTTCAGAGTTTAAGAGAAAAAAGAAAAACTTTGGTATGTTCTGCCATGCAGTAAGGATCAGAGATTTTCAGTTTGCTGATAAATTTGAGAGAAGGCTTCAGAGCGCCATGTACAATGCACTGAGGCCCGAAATACAGGAATGAAAAAAATCTGTGCACACATAACTGAGATTCAGCTGCCAAGTAGATAGCGGGTAACCCACAGCTCAGCTCTAGAAAAGACTCCTAAAACTATTAAAAAATAAAATGGAGTCAACAGATTGTATGAGTTTTATCTTTCCTCTAGGGCTGGGTATGTCATTAGTGAGTGAGTTTGCTTCCCTGGTCAGCTCTCCTTTCTTCTCAGAAAACAAACCTGTAAACCCACACAGCTTATCTTTCCAGTTCCCTCTGTTTCGGCAGTCCCACGTGTCCTCAGGTTAGCCCTTCTGCTGTCTCAAAATGAGGAACATTACAGTCTCGGGCAAACTTCTGTAAAGTGTAGTTGACTTACAAGTGGGAGGACAACATAAGGGAACAGAGAGCCTGGCCCATGAGGTCTAGGACATGCCTTCCATCAGGCAAGTATCCCCAAATCAACTCTCATGCAACATGATGAGTAAGCACATCTCAATTAGGCTACAGTACAATGAACACAGAAATTCCAATTATGCCTGAGGTATCCTCAGCTGAAGAATCACTTCTCCAAAACACTCATTTCCTAGTGTAGAAGTACTCACACTTCTAGACTATTCATTTTACTGCTTGCAGAAGGCTAAAGATTTGTGAGATTTAACAGTTTGAGAAATTTACTTCTATGCAATTGCAATTAGGACCAAGGGTGAACAGCATCCTGGACAGCCAATCACCCAAAAACACAGGAGGGACTTTCCTGCAGTGGATTACAGGTAGAAAATCCCCTCTGCAACCCCAGGACCATCCTGAGCAATGAGAATGAAGGACTAGCTGGGCAAGTTTGGGTTTAACATGAGATGTGGGGAAATGCTACGAAGCAGAAGAATGGTATTGTAGGAAGGCTTTATTTATTGCCTTTTTCCTGAATTTGTCTTGAAGTTACTGAGGTGAGCTATGTGCATAAGCTCTGCTGTTTTAATCTGCTATACAAATGCTGTTCTGTTGCTGGGTTGAATGTGTGTTGAATGAGGTTTTGTACTGGGCTAGTTCTCCTCCCTTCCTACTCCCTGTTCATGTCCCCTGCTATTCGGCAGGGACATGAACAGAACAAGTGAGGCAACAGGAAGAATAGAAGTCGCCCCTACAGAGACAAAGCAGGATGTGACCTCTGTTCCCTAAATGGTCAGATCATGATATCCGAGCTGGTGTCTCCCTAGAGGAAAGAATATAGCAAGGACCCAAGTGAAGCTGTTAATCTTGGGTTAGAAACTGTGAATTTAATAACATCAGTGGTGCTTTGTAGGAAGGAACTTAATTAACTGTAAAGAACATAAATTAGTGACTATTCCCATGGTCTCTTGCTAAACAAAGCTTAAATACTTGATGTATTTTACTGTATACTTGATGTATATTACTCAACTCTAGTAAACTTTGATCTTACAAAGTATTGGTGCTGCTCCTACCTGAGAGCATCCAGCTCCTGCAGCCTCAGTGCTCTGCTCACATAGGACTGAGTGCCTGGAAACCTGCGTGACCTGTTTGTCCAGCTCAGAGGCAACCCTTCCTGCTCAGGCTGTGCTGCCCTGTTAAACCTCGCCTGTGACTGCAACAGCCTGCGACACCGGGTTGTTTCCATGAGCTGCCTGACCCCTGTTTCCCAGGGCAACATACAGATTACTAGCTGGAACAAGCGTGAACCACCATAAGGTAGGCTCATCTTCAGGCACAGATACTGAGCTGTACAAGTCTTTTCAACCTCAAATCTAAAAAACTGCCGTTACTAGCACACAGAAAAATACAGTTGAGGGAGGCCAAGCACTCTACTAATTCAGTGCTTCCGAGCTGGCTATAGGTGTAATCAGATTACTGTTGTTGGGACTGTACAAACACCAAAGATGGTACCCCAATGCCAGAAGTTCATACTCTGAGGGTAGTGATTCACCTAGTCCAGGCTCTTTAGTCTCTGGTCTAGGAGACCATGCCAACACCTTCTGAACATGCCTGCCTTCAAAGCCAGGGCCTTGGGTGTTCTTTTATATGAAGGAGTTCTAGTCATATCCTAGATATTAAGAAAAAAAAGCATGCAGTTAATATGACTAGCCGAGTTAGTGGTAGCTAGGATGACTGAACTCCAGAGTAGCTACACCCACATACCATAACAGGGTTGTGACGGCAGGTGTAATTGCTCAGGCCATTAAAGTCAGAATAGCCACATCTGCTATGGCAACTAAAGTCTTACCCCCAACCTAGCAAGGTAAGGCTGCATATGTTTTATTCAGCTATGGCCTAGCTCAAGAATCCAAACACATACAGAGACAAAGCTAAGAACTGTACTCAATACATCTCCAGAAACTAAAATGGAAGCTTCCACTGCTGTTTTAGCGCTTAGCGCTCCTTGTATATCTCTCCTACTGGAAGAGACCTTACTTAGTTTAGTATGGAGGACTGCTGATAGTATGGAGGACGTCTGAACCAGCTTCTTGCAGTGCTTCAGCTCTAGCTTGCTTTTCCTGTTTAGCTGAAACACTTGTGTATGGAGCTAAGTAAAACTGACCTAGAGTTTGTTTATGCTTTCAAAGGGTATTCGTTCTGAGCTGGAAATGAGTACCTCTAACCAGACTGACTCTGTACTACAATAATAACTGGAAATGAACTCTGGACCATCGGCTCCCAGCCACTCTGTGTTAGATCATGTTGCATAAATAATAGCCAAGTCTGGGGGAGGGGAACACTCATTCAGTACTCAAGCAACCTGCCTTCTGCTGCAAAGGCAAATACTCTTCTAGCCTCTGAACAGAGCTCCAGATCAGTGATGATACATGTGAAACCCACAAACACAGCAACAGGAGAGAGAAGAAAAAAACTTCTGGGTTACACAGCAGCTGGAAGAAAGGGACCAGGCTATAAAGCCAACTACTATATGGTTTCACTTGAGCTTGAACCTCAAGACAAGAAGATAACCTGTCAGGAGTTTGCTTCAGATATCTGATCCAGATAAGCAATGGTAAGGTTCCATTTGTCTCACAACCACGCCATCTGAAATAGCCATTCCAATGTGAGACTTACAGAATGGTAGGGGTTGGAAGGGACCTCTGAAGACCATCTGGTCCAACCCCCCTGCCAAGGCAGGGTCACCTAGGGCAGGTTGCACAGGAACATGTCCAGTCGGGTTTTGAAGGTCTCCAGAGATGGAGACTCCACAACCTCTCTGGGCAGCCTGTCCCAGTGCTCCGTCACCCTCACAGTACAGAAGTTCTTCCTCACGTTGAGGTGGAACCTCCTGTGCTGCAGTTTGTGCCCATTGCCCCTCGTCCTGGGCACTACTGAAAAGAGACTGGCTCCATCCTCCTGACAGCCACCCTGCAGCTATTTATAGACATTGATAAGGTCCCCTCTCAGCCTTCTCTTCTCCAGACTAAACAGCCCCAGGTCTCTCAGCCTTTCCTCATACAAGAGATGAGGAAAGTTCCAGTCCCTTAATCATCCTCGTAGCCCTCCACCAGACTCTCTCCAAGAGTTCCCTGTCTCTCTTGAACTGGGGAGCCCAGAGCTGGACACAATACTCCAGATTACAACTGCACTTTTATTGCACTAAGTCCCTTCTTATCCCAACTTCCATATTGCCTTGTCTCCCAAATACTAAGTAACATCAGGACTACAAGCACTCTCTCTGAAATGTGTCTGCCCTAGCTACTTGCCAAGAGAGGTTAGAAAAACTGTGGCCAGTAGCAATGCTCTCATGCATAGGTGGACTGCTTTCAGTTCCTTTCAACTGAGAGTGTAACGTGTTCACTCAGCTTTCACTTATGAACATTAAAATACTCCCTCCTTGTCTTTGGTCATTCCAAAGAATGAGGAAGGATAAAAGAGCATGGGCTGAGCATAGGCAGTCCTCCCTCTTACTGCAGGGGGGGAATTGTAGAGTACACAACTTCTCACCCCAATTGTTCATTCTCAGGAGCCTTTCAAAACATGCTGTCACATCCAGTATATCTACACAATAAGATTGTAAATTAGTCTTTTCCTTCACAAAAGGCTCTTGACAAATGATGATCTCCAATGAGACACAATGACCTGCTAAATTGTCTTGGGGGGTTTCCAGGACCTCCCTGAACATCATTTCCTAAAGTCAAACATCCACTGAAGCATGGCTTGGGTAATGGTAGAGTCACTTTCCTACATGCTATTCTTGATTCCTAACTATACTAAATAGTTCATTATCAGCCTCAGAAAAAGGTTCAAGCTCTTAAAAATGCAGAGAAAAACCTTAAGAGTAATTTGACTTCAAAGCATTCCTGTAGTCATTTCAGTGGTAGATATTTTAAAGCTACGTATAAACAAAAAATCTTTATACAAGCAGTGAATATTATTTAGGTCATGGGTAGCAATAGTTGCATGTTATGGGGGCATGGACAAGCACATCATGCAAGAAATATCTTGCCACATATATGGTTCCAAAGGAAGAAACACAAATACGAGTTGATTCTGGATGCTACGAAGGGGCTGAAAGAGCTAGAGCACCAAAGCTGATACACAAAAACAGGAACAAGGAAGAAGGCAATGGAGGAGGGTCAAGAGCAAGACACAAGCTTTGAAAGGTGAAATAGCTCTGATGGTATGTTACCATTGTCAAGGTATTATGCCAATTTACTGTGGTATTGGCCCCAAATGTGACGAAAGTTAGAAACCCTTGTCACATTGTCTTGTAATTTTGGTAACAGTTCTTCTGCAGTGGTGTGGAGAGGTAGTGAGTTGCAATTTTTGATCCAGAAGCATCAGCCTCTTGAGTGCAGGACACTTTTTGTATACATGATTAAAGTCTTTTTATAGGTTGGAGACCAGCAGTGGCAGAATAGCTGGAAACAAGACTCTGACAATCATTATATTCCCCTTTAACCCCAGTTATAAATATTGTGCAAGATAACTACATCAAATTTTGCACTTGGTTGTGCAGCTACAAAGTCTGGAACTTTTATAGGTCAGATGCACAGGGTAAGTCACCCCAGGATTTGTTTCTCTAACATGCATATGGGAGAAATAAAACCAGGGTAAAGTCATTGACCTGGTATCAGATATGGTGTTCCATGGTGTATCAAATATCCTTTCTCCATACACTCAGTTGAGATTTGTGCTTCAAAATGAAGGCATATTACTGTCCTCCGTTCTGTATCAGATCACAAAGCTTCAGCTGAGCTGTATTTCTCTCTCTCAGCACTATGAATCCATCAAGTGAAGCAAGACACCACCAAGAACCTGCAAAACTATTGTTTTAAATCCTACACTGGAAGGAATTTGAGAGAAGCAACGAACTCATCTTCAAAAGCACTTAGTAATTTTCCAATAATGAATGGAACCTGAGTTGAATCTACAGACTGCACACTAAGCGTCAGAAACACACCCAAGCTTATGCTCATTGTGAATACCAAATAAGCGTAATAAATACCTGGAATAAGGTTTCCGTAGGTGACAGTTCTGTAACACTGATTATATATTTTCAAACTGCATTTTACTTCAGAGGCTATGTAAACAATGAATGGAAGACGGTTACTGCTGTACACTTACAAGTATACTTGGGTGGAGGCAGGCTGGTATCCTCCCATGCTGGGGCTCTCTCACAAAGAAAGTGAGCTGAACTGGGGAAAAAAAGTAATGTTGCATCTAACAAGATGAAAGAAGAAGGGGTATCTTAAGGCAGTGAAAATTTTACAGCTATAAGGGACAGGTGAAATAAGGCAGACAAAGAATCCTTCTGTATTCTAAAAATATCCACTTTCTCAGTTTATTATCCATTGCTATTTGAGTGTTTATTTTACTACCTTGCCCATTCAAAAAACACTTACTTTACATCAGACCAAGTCTGAAGACAGCACAACAGCACTTCTAGCACTTCCGTTGAAATAGCTGGAGCTTCAATTGAGGGTCAAGGCCACACTGTTTAAGGTATTCAACCTTGAAAGGCGCTTACTAAAGAACTGAGCAAGCAGAGACTAGAGCTAAATTCAGCTCTTACCCTAGTTTTAAACTGCTTCAACTCCTTTGTTTTCAGCACAGTCACTTTCAACTTCTACTGCTGTAAAGGAAAGTGGGCTCACATAACCCGACATTCATCTGATGTCAACTGGATAACCCCAAGGAACACAAGCAGGGTCCTAAGTTAAAGCCAGCTGTACTCTTTGCTACAGATATGTCACTTACTTGATACCTTTAGCAGACCAAGTGTTCCATCAAGTGATACAGCTGTAAATAATTTACCAGCAACCCCATAACACTTGATTAAAACCTACTGAAAGAAGATCTAATTAAATTGTCTCTGAAAGAACAGATAATGATATGACAACTGTGTAAAGGGCAGATGGCAAGTAGAAGCTCATCAGAACACAAGAAAATAATTTGGAAGAAAGTACCTTTATCTGTATTGAGTTGTAGTGACCTCCACCTGTCTGATGCTGGCTGTTCTGGAGGTCATTCCTTCATTCTGCCTTTGGGCATCTGAAGTGACAGCAAGAGTATTGGCTGTCCTCATGAGTGGCATTTGGGCACCTGTAGAGTAAGTACCTAATCTCTTAGGCAACTAGGTTAGAAAGTGTTTACTGCATCTTTTAGTGATGAGCAGCAGACAGCAGGCAAGGTTAGGAACTGCATGAGTCAGAGAACTGTCAGTCTTTTTTATAAAGACTATGTAGAAGACTGTTGGTAGCAATCAAGTCATTAGTGAGTACAGTACTTGGTAGCCAATACTATAAAACTTTGTAAGGCCATTAGTTCTAAAGCTGTGTATCTGCTGTACTGATAGGTCTTATGGATTAAATAATAGTTGGAAAATACATTACAGGAACATAATGACTACCTTGCCACAAATCACATGTGCTTTAAGATAAAGGAACACAGCTTGCAGCAGATGTTCTCCATGCCTTTCAACTTTTGAGGAAGAAAAGAGCTCTATTTCTTACCTCACACCTAAGAAGAGACATGTACATAAACATAACATCACGGTGTTAAATTAAATCTACAGTAGCCCCAAAGTTCAAATGTGTATCACCCAGTTCGACATTTTTCTTGGAAACTAAAACACAGACTTTTGTACTCTGTAGAATGAGGTGCAATTCATCAGAAGGGCATGAACCACATGCATGCTGCTTTAACATACTACTGTCTGTTTCTAGCAAGGTAGACCCAAAAAATAAGGCACCTTTCCATCAGCTGAAGGGCAGCCCAGGGTAGAATCAAGGCTCATCTCAAAGATGTGCCTCTCTTCTCATTTGCATGGCTAAATGAGTTTCACTGCTTAGGTCTCTCAGCTGCCATTAAAGAGCAGTGATGTTATAATCTGAATAAATACAGACCATAGCATGTTACAGACTATTGCAGACTGCACTACTGATCCATCACAATGCAGGCCCTAAATCTTATTCTACAAATAGGTCAAACTTGAACAGCCAGGCAGCAACAGACATGCTGTGGAGTTTCAGAAAAGACAAATACTCTGGCCTAGAAGTCATGCTTATTTCTGGGATAAATTGATATGCACCTCCAGGTTGGGTCCCGTCACTGAGCACAGTAAAACTCAGCTAATATTTTGAGAAACAGAACAAAATTATGGTAATCACAGGGATTGGGCTGAGTGCAGAAAGCTGACTGGAAAGTGCTTCAATATGATTCTCAATACTTTTTTAAAAAAGTTAGCAACGCAGACACCGAGAAGAACAGCTCTTGCACACATAGGCCCACATGAGAGAATGTAATACCCAAAATAAATCATCCCTTCCTCATACAGAGTTCATGCCAGCCCTCAACCACAAAGCCATATTTATAGCCCAATTTGCCAGCACCTGGAAACAGGCTGATTCAAGGATATATTGCTAACTACCTTCCCTATCCCCCAACAGCAAAGACATTTAAAAAAAAAAAAAAAGAAGAAATGAAAGCAACATTAGAAGATATGAAAATCAGAATTTGGCAGGTACCCAGCCACACCATTTCTAGACACATTTATAAGACAGCCCTTCAAGTGGACAATATCATTAAGTAAAGAGATTTTTCCAGTCCTTTACTTAGGAATTAGCTGCTGCAAATGCAACTGCAACGGCAGGGGCACTGTGATGCCCAAGTTATCAGAGACCAAACATGAAGTGCTTCCTGCTTTGGGGTCGGACCCTTAGCTATAGCAAATAGGTCCTATTTCACATGAATCTACATAAAATCCTTACATGAAAAAGATTTGAACTCTCTTGAATGAAAGTGTGTGTTGTGTCACTGGTACGATGGGTGAAGGAAGGGTGCTCTGATAGTATTAAGTGCCACTGTTCTCATAAAAACAAAACAAAACAAAAAAACCTTTCTGTATGCCAGCAATTGCCCAAGTCACTTGGAAAGCTCATGAGAACCGAGCCATCCCTCCCAAGCAGGGATGCTAGCCCCTGGATCAGCCTGCCTCTTTCTGCCCACCTCTCATTCAGCCTCAGATTTTAAGCTGTGAAAGGTCTCCCCATTGTTTTGCAACCTCAGAAGACGACAGACAACAGTAACTCTTCCACTAGTTGCAGAAATGAAGATTCAGCTTAGTCTCTGAGCTTGCCTATCGCAGTTGGGGTAAGAGAATCTACTGCTCAGAGGCAGGCTTTCAAAGTAATTAACGTGATTCCGATGCAGCTACACGAGATCACAGCAAAGCTATGCCATGTTATCCACACTGATCTCACAGAAGCTGCAATCTGCAGTCAGTTACATGAGGATCAGGTGCATGCTGGTTTTCGTTATGAGGGAAATCATTAGACTGTCTCACACTGCAAAACTCAGCCCTCTTCTTGGTGGTTCTCACAACTGCTGCTGCACAGGTTAACTTGTCAAGTACCTGTCCCAGAATGCCAAGCATTTAAGGACAGAAAGGTCATGCACTTTAGATCTAAAGTCGTATCCTTAGACAACTCAGCAACCATCTGCACAGCAGCATGGAAACTATACTACACTCTCCCATGAACAGAAGGCAATTCAGACTACTTAATATGCCAATACTGCAACAAGAGGTGGTATCAGGACTTCTTCAAGGAAAAACTCTCAAAATATTTTTTTCCCAAATAAATAAGTCTTTCTTACTAATAAACTTCAAAATCTCTCAGCCATCAAGGTGGCTCTCCAATTTTTCCCAGTTCCTCTGCCCCAAAGCTTCAGGCCAGATAAATCTCAGAGCCACAGCTACTTGCATTAAGGGGCTAAAGGCTCAGCATTTAGAAGAACTCTAAAGAATTCTAGCAATGCAGAGACTTGCAGTGCTTGCCGATACTGTTCCCACACCACTGAGGCTTTGTCGAGAAAGCTGACAAAGACCACACTGCTAACCCACCCTGCAAAATGCAGCTTGAATGTGGTGACTTTATTCTTTGCAGCATAAAGCGGTATGGAAGAGACCCCACACCAGGCTCCTCTTGACAGGAATACAGGAAGACAGAAAAGGCTGAGACAGCCTATTTATGTAGAGGCTCCATGAGGAGTGAAGGGGAGGGGCAGGGATCAGACCATGTGTTTCCCCTTCCCCCTTGCACCTTGGTTTTACAGCTGCAGGAAAGATCAAGCCAGAAGCGTGGAAGGTTGCTGAGTCAGGCTGTGGCGATGGGGCCTCAGAGAAGCTGTCCGCAATGCTTGAGCCAGAGGACAAAGCCATGCGATAAGGCAGAAAGCTGAGCAGCTGGAAAGACGCTGCAGGGTAGAGACAGTCAAGGGGTACAACGCACCCACAAGCAGGATTCCTTAGGCTGAAGGTCCATAGCAGACCCCTGCCTAGGAAAGATAAAACACAGAAGCATTTTGCATTAAGAGAATTGGAAAGAGAATGCAGGTTAACTCCAGTAGAAGGATTTAGCTAGCCCTGGCTAATTTAGCACAACACAGGTGGCCAGAAATGAGCATGAGTGCTTCTGTGAGCTCCCCAGCAGCCTGCTCAAAGCTCTCCTGATTACAGCAGTAGTCTGTAACAAGGAGAACAATGCCCCAAAACACGCCTCAGGCAGTTAGGAGGTCCATTGCCACCCAGTTCAGGCTCCCACATCGTGCAGGCTTCCAGTCTATCTGGAAAGGGGCCTGCCTTTACCCTTGCAAGGAAGAGCCAGCATTCTGGTCAGAACTTCAGAGGCCTTAACCAGACGTTGCAGTCAGTGAGGTGAAGGGTTAAAACACCTGGCCTTTGGAGCTAGACCTGTAAGAGGTATTTTACATCCCTTCTCTTCCCAAAGACCTGTACATCTGCAGTATGTTAACCCTCAACTCTCTGGACAAGAGCATCCGCAACAGTGGGTGGTCAGCATGTTTCAGAGCTCTTATGGCTCAATTCCTGCAGGAGCAGGCATGCTGTCACAGAGACACCTGAGCCACCAGCACTCGTTGATGCTTCCTCTCCTCAGTCTTCCTCTCCCCTGTTCCAAACAGCTCCTCGTTGCTCTACTGCATCACAAAGTTGACTACCACAGCAATGATCAAAGTAATTTCTCTACGCACGCAGCTTTAAGAAGGAATATCTTCTTCTTGTCAGCTCTGCATTCTCTTCCCTGTGCTGCCATGAAAAACTAGGTGCCTTGAAGCCAGATGTTAAGTCTCTCTCAACTTGCTCTTTTCAGCACAATGGTTCAAAGGACACTGAAAAAATCTGTTCGTAAAATGCTACAGCCAGAATTTGTCCCTTCATTAAGGAACATGGCAAAGGCAGTTCAACTGTACTACAGAGAGGAGCTGCAAGGAGCACTCTAACACTACCACAGACTTCAGCTAAGAGCAGTGCTGCATCACCACTGCATTGCTGCTGCCAAAGTACTCATTTCTCACTCAAATGAAGGGATAGACGCTACTACTTTCAATTTGAAATCTTACGTTGTGAGGTGTCCATTAACTTCACAGTTCTTCGCCTCAGACCACAAACTAGTTATTCTTGGCAACTGAGTTAATATGAATAACACAGTAGAAAAAAATAAGGAAAACACACACCAGTGGAACTGGAGCATGTCTTGTCAGCAGCATAGTAGTATAGATTTAGTTTCCGTAAGAATCAAAACCTAAATATTAGTGTCATCCTAGTAGAAGTATTCAGCTAGCTCTTGCTAAATTAGCTATGCCTCCAGTTATAGATTGGAAGACGGTAACAGATAAGGCCCATTTAGTTAGATGCAAATAGGTAATTACTGCTACAGAGGTGCGTTCAATGTCATTATAAAAAACATCTCCCACAAATTGTGGTCTCAGCAGAAATCCCGCCAGTGTTTCAGTGCAGTAGCTAAAGACCTAGGCTTACAACAGCAATCCTTTCTCCCTCCAAACCTTAGTTTCCAGAGACTCCACCAAGTTACTGGCCATGACTGCAAATGGCCCAGGAATTAGGAAGCACTGAGAAGTGTGCCACAGAAACTCTGCCTCATAATATCCACACAAAATGTCTCCAATACAACAGTGCTTAAATCAGGCCTGTAGCAGTCAGCCAGTGGTTCTGCAAATATTAGGCTTGATCCACAAAGCAAGATCAATCCAGTTCTAACACACGTAGTATCCTGACAATACAAACAGGGTTGACAAGCCCTTTGATATCTCCTCTGGGGTTTCTCACAGCTTAGTTCTGTGAGCAAATGCTAGAAGTCTTGGTGTTTGTGCTCACCTTGGCTTACTTCAACACTATGACCTCCTTCCTCTTCCAGAGCACTTAGACACCCTTGTGTTTCAAAGGAGGAAAAAAAAACCAAACACAAAAAAACCAAACCTTTCTTTTTCCAAAGGCAGCAGATTGAAGGCCCGTGCATATCTCCCCAAACGGATCAGTCCCCTGGAAACAATACCTGTGTATTTTAGTCAGTTGTTTCCTTAAAGCAAGGGAGAATAGACAAGTGCATAGCTTCCAGAATTCACTAAAATGAGGGGAAAACAATAAATTAAAAATGATTTTAATAATAATAAAACACTGCATATGATCCTCGTACTAAGAGAGCCTGATACTACTAGCTGGTGCTGGTCTGAGGCACTTGGAACTGTCTCTATAGACAATGTGGGAGAATTAAAGTTAAAAGTCTTCATAACAAATGTTTTACTTTGTGGAAAGTTTCAGTTTTGGTCAGAAAGACAAAAGGCCTGTAAACTGAAATGTTTTGCTTTGCAGATGAGTAACAGTGTCTAAGAGGGAGAAGTCTAAAAAAGCTTTAAGCAACAAAAACTTACTACTGCTTATTGGTGCTGGAGCGTGTCCAGAGAAGGGCAACGAAGCTGGTGAGGGGTCTGGAGCACAAGTCTTACGAGGAGCGGCTGAGGGAACTGGGGTTGTTTAGTCTGGAGAAGAGGAGGCTGAGAGGAGACCTTATCGCTCTATACAACTACCTGAAAGGGGGTTGTGGCGACGAGGGTGTTGGTCTCTTCTCCCAAGTAACTAGCGATAGGACAAGAGGAAATGGCTTCAAGTTGCGCCAGGGGAGGTTTGGATTGGATATTAGGAAAAATTTCTTCACTGAGAGGGTGGTCAGGCATTGGAACAGGCTGCCCAGGGAGATGGTGGAGTCGCCATCTCTGGAAGTGTTCAAGAAACGTGTGGATGTGGCGCTTCAGGACATGGTCTAGGGGACATGGTGGCGCTGGATTAATGGTTGGACTTGATGATCTTGAAGGTCCTTTCCAACCTAGTGTTTCTGTGACTTCTGATTTCTGTGATTTCTGTGATTTCAGTGGAGCTATGCAACTGTATCCTAAAACAGGATTTAGTCCTCTAGCTTACTCTAAAGGTAAAAAGAAGAAAACACTGCTCTGGAAGATGAAAATTGTTGCTAGAGAATTCTTCATGCTTTAAGGATGGGTAGAGAAACAGGTGCGGAGAGGTTCTCCTAGAGCACTATACGGCAGCCTAAGGGGCACTGGCACACATCTTCCAGTAACTGCACTTACTGACAGATCCATCTACCTCCCCTAATATCTTTAAGTGGTGATGTCTGGTTCTCAATCTGTACGACATACTAATTATTTCTTCTTTCCAGTTTATTCAGCATCATTAATAACTAAAAATAAAACCTCACACTGGAATCTGCAAGCCTCAACAATAGCCCACACACACAGCAGCAATAAGAAGCTCAAGACTTCCTTTCTAAATTTAGATTGCTTCAAAGAGAAGTGAAAGTTCTTTGATAAATCAACTTACCCATGGCTGCATCCTGAAAACTATGGTCACTTACCTGTTTTGGCCATGTCAGATCAGACCAGATCAGAGCCTGGATCTGCTGCATCCCAGCAAGATTCCTCAGTGTCATGTTAATTATTTCTCTAAAGTAGATCTCACAGCTTCTGCTATTAGAACTCTTCCTTTTGGGATAACTAACAATCATCATATCAGCACTCTGCAGCCCCTGATCAAAGCATGATTCCTTATTCTACTGATTAAGTGTCCTGTGATTCTCCTCTGCTTCCCCAAGATGCACACAATACAAATTATATTTTCTTTCTAGGCAGAAAAGGAATGACAGTGACCTGGCCTCTGTTCACTTTAGAATACATTCCTGAAAGAAGAGACAGCTAATTATATTTTAACTTTAAAGCCAAATTTAAAAATACCAAAACCAAGATGGAGGCAGTGGGTCCTATTCTGCCTGCAGAACCCTGAAAGCAGACAGGGAATGGCTAATGAGCATGAAGCAGCTTCACTGCAACTGTTCTCCAAGTTATCCAGCAAATATCCATAGAGGTTCTGCAGAGGGTATTTGTAATTCCATTTACACTGACATTAAAAGAATAACTACTGTTCAGCTAGCTTCTGGACAGTCACTGCCCTAACTTAAGGCAAGCTAGCATTTCCCTGCAGACATATGCAAACACAGCGTAGCCCCAGTGGTAAGTCTCATCAGACTTGGAATTAGTCCTTTAAAATTTAGAGCATGAAGATAGATTCTCCCTACTGAAATTTAAAACTAGGACATCCTGGTCAGTGGCTTGTTTTGCACTGTGATGGGCCAGGGCATCCTTTACCTCTAAGGGAAAGGTTCAGAAGACAACACTCTCACAGAAAAAAATTCAAGGCAATGACAAGGAGTCACCAACCTTATTCTTAGATAAGAGGATGTCACAGGCCTGCAACGAGGTTCAGCCCCAGCCCTCACCACTGTCCCTCCAACCACCTCCCCAGGGATAACCAGAAGAAACACATAAAACTCTTTCTTAGCAGTGACTTTGCTAAAAGGAGAAAAAAAAAAAAACAACACAACAGGAAGCTGTCTTTTTTTCCTCTCATTCATTAAAGCATGGAAAGTGTATTTGTGTCACAGCCATCTAACCACACATTCTGCATGCACCGTCTGTTATACTCCCTTCCCCAAATCACTTTTGGCTGACCAAAAGTGTTGCTAGTCAAGCTACAAAATTCACAGCCCATATTTAGGTGGGGAGCATTCTATTGAAAAGCTGGCTGCTTTTACCTGCCATTGTGGCTTTACTTGGTAGGAAATAAGTAATTTCAGGTATTTTGGATGATATCCTGAATAACACCTGAAAAGGCTCAGAGCCAAAGCAAGTAAATATTCTGGCTTTGAGTTCTGTTTTAGTCTTTTCCACACTAACATTAATATCTTTCTGCTATTTTGTGCTTTGCCATGATGCTGAACATCACAATCCCTCTGCTAGGCTAAACTTGCACACTTCTGCAGCCAACTGCAAGCTATGTCCATCCAGGATATCTTCTCCCCACCTTTTTTATGAAAAACAAACAAAAAAACCCCACTCACTTCTTGGAAGCAAAAATACTGGCCAGGTCCTCACCTCCTGTGCATTTGCGTAACCATATTGATTTCAACATCGATTTAAAGCATCACTGGACAGGTCGTGTTGGTAGTTGAACAGTCTTGAGCTCAGATGCATAAGTCCAATAAGATTTTTATCTTCCTTCTACCTACGGCCCCAAAGCTCAGACTGAAAATACATGTGCTGCACTTAGAGAAAGATGAACAAAAAGACAGCTATTATCAGACTAGGCTGTGATACATACATGCCCAGAGAGACTAGGGCCTAAGCTAAGGTTTGAGTGTCCACCTCTGGAATGCTCCAGGGTTCAGTTTAAACAGCTCCTGCAAAAAGCAGGTTTACAATGTAGACAATGAGCTCAGACACAGAATGGGCAACTGCCAACTAGCACAGGTTCAGGTGACCACTACAGCTGCACTGATGATTACTTCATGTTCCTTGGAGCATGTACAGCAGGAGTACAGCTGGGCTGGGACACGCCTCTGGGATCTGTAGGTGGCATAGGAGCTCTGTGCAAGGCAAAAGGCATATCTGACCACCTGTGTACTTTGGTGGTTCCCAGCTGTCCTCACACCTTATAAGCAATACAGTTTAACCTGGGACTGATCCCATCCTAGATTCTAGGGGCATGGACCCACCACCCGCCCTCAGACGAGCTATGCGGAATAGCGGCAGTCAAAGCCAAGACAGAATGCCAAACTGTTTCTTAATCATGTCAAGCTAGTCTTTGACTAGGTTCAGACTCCCACCAAGAAGCAGGAGTGCCCATGACACTTCTATGCACAGCTGCTCAAAAGTTATGTCTTGGAAGAACTACCCATTTCTTTTGAAACAGGTGTGTTTCCAGACTCAAAGAGCCTCTGTTCCCCCAATTTGCTAGCCGTGGCAACACTGTGCTGCTGGTAGCACTGACTGTGTGGGATTATTCCCCAGGAGCGAGAAACAAGCAGAAAGGGAAGTCTCTAAGAGATGCCTGAGTCAGTATCTCTGGGTGGTATCATCTATACATCATTCTATGCCTTTCACCACAGCAGTAATCCAGCCAATGCATTATCCAACCCCCAAATCAGTGACAGATAGCCAGGCTTGCTTTAATTACAATTTTCCTTTTAGTTAAAAAAAAAAATTCCCTATGGGCTGAAAATAAGGATAAGACATTTTAGCCTTAAAGGAAAGATAAGGATTTATCCCTCAAGCATCTGAAAGATTACACAGTCTATGCTGGAAATATAATTTTTAAGCGTAACTATCCCCTAAATAATTTGGTGTGCCACTTCTTTTTTTAAGCATTCCTATTTATGAACAAGAACAGGTGATAAATTTGTGTACCATCATGCTGACTCATAGCTGTAAATTTGTCACTAGTATGCAGCTGTAACACTAATCGGGGGTTTTCCTTGTGTAAAATGCAGTTAATAGCTAGCATTTGAACTTGAGTAGCAGACCAAATTCTGCTCAGGTGGTATCTGCGCAAGCTTGGTTACATACATGAGTTTAGCTAGATACAGCGGAGGTTCAAGTCGGGCTGCTTCACTGATTAGATCAATTCTGAACATGCAATAAACATCAGAAATCATATGCGGAGACTGAGGCTTGTCGGGCACGACAGACTGTGGGTTCCTGTTAGCGTGTGTAGGCACGTACGTACAGAGGTCTCAACTCCAGGCTCTGCTGACCTTCTTTATTGGAGTTCAGTTGCTGAAAAGGATCTCCAAGCTGACTCTGCATGAAGATGAGCAGGAATAATTCTGTTTTAACATTATCCAGTGACCACAGAAGCAGTCTTTAAGAGGCAAAGGCAGCACACAGCCTTACTCTGATACTTCCTTTCTTGCTTCCCAGTCAGTGCATCGTAGAATCCAATGCGAGGCGAGAAGTACATACAGACCTTGACAGAAAAGTGAAGAGCGGCTCTTGTCATATCATCTTGATAACCTACTCATCAGAGCTTGTCCCAGAAACTCCAAGTAAGTTAAAACACTGCTGCTGACTTTTTGTGTCAATTTTTATACAAAAAACAACGTATGAGCTAAATTCCATTATGATGTGCAAATTCTGATCATATGCAGAGACACATTGTCACAAAGAAAAGATGATGTCTACAGACTTGATAATAATATATAGTTCTCCCTCCTTCCAAGTCAAACAGAACCTCTGTTGAAGCCTATCTTATACTAACAAGTGCACAAATTTAGGAAAAAAGAGGAAGTCCTACAAGAAAAGAGGACACCTTTAAGAAAAACAAATGTGTTGCACATATGCAAAAAGTAAGATGAAGTAAGAGACTTTCTTCTGCTCTTACATAAGACCTGTTGGAAAAGGAAGTCTTGTCAGCTGAACAAGGCTCATAAACATGTGGCTACAGGTTGCAGTTTGGCTTGAAAAATTCACTACTCCCACTACTTCCAATTTGCAAACACACAGTCTTCCTTTCCTTATGCATACCACACGCCCAACTTCCAGTCTGCAAGTTTGGATGATTACAATTCCTCTTCCTCTCCTCTCATGCCTCCCCTCATTTTCAAAGCATTTGTTTCTGCTTAGAGATTGTTTGGTAAGAGATAAGCCTTTTCTAGCCAAATTGCCAAATGAATCGAGATAATGCCAAAGCAAGTTCAAACATATTTAATCCACAGGTATCATTCAGCCAATATGAAAGGCTGATTTGTGGAGTAGTAGACTTATCTGTGACACAGCACAGCTGGAGTCGGGCTTTCTGATCTCGTATTATATCTTCTGGAGGTGCTCAACAGAAGACATTCCTGCAGAAGAGGTCAAAGTGAGCTTTGCACACTGGGCCAAGAGTGTCTCTATCACAGACATAGTCCAGCCAAAGAGCTATGAGGACAGTTTTTCTTAAAGAGCAGGCAGATCTTAGCAATGCATGTTACTGCTCCACCCTGACACTCCCACCATAACCAGTTTGTAGGCAGCTTCCATGCCAGAAACACTGTAGTTAGCTCTTACGATGTAAGAGCCAACGTAGAAAGAAAATACATAGATTGAGACAATACAGGAACCTTCCCTGCAGCCAGAACGTAAGACTGTATTCTCCTCCTCACCTCCAACAGACTGGCTTGAGCCACAGTGTTAGAAGTTTCATATGCTTCACCACAGAAGTCACACCTAGTCCCATTATTAGCTTCCTAGCCAGAGAAATTAATCCAGAAGGACACCACTTTTACAAAGAAATATGGCTAAAAATAATATGCTTCTAATTTTTCAAAACCAATTTAAATCATGCAAGGAATTAGCATAAGGACAGAGTTAAAGACTGTCAGAGTTGCTCCTTTCCAAGGATGCTTGGAGCAACACTGGATGATCACCACATGGTAAGACATTTTTTGCTCTCTGAGGTATGGGTTAAAATTACCATTGTTTTCCATTTCAGTTTTGTAGTCAACTTGAGAAGTGAGTAAACCTGCTAGGACAGAACTGAAAGCAGGTTATATACCAAAATGCTGGGTAAAAACACTCAAGCACTTATTTGGTAGAACATACAAAAATTAAAAAAAATACAAGACCTTGTGGCATCAGAGAACCTACTCTGCTAATAACCAAACTAACAATCTACTTTCCACTACAGGGAAAATCCCTGCGCTTCTAAGAAACAGCCTTCCTCCATGTGAAACAGGGTCGACTCATGTAACACATCTACACTCAACACATTACTTGCAAGCGATTCCCATAGCCCTTTCTTTCCCCTCCTCTTTCTATATTACAGAAAGTTCTCCCTGCACTCATTTGAGCTACCGTGAGTTCTTATCTTTACCTGTCAGGGTCCCAGTTTGAAACCCTTATATACCATGCTGCGCTTTATTTTGAGAAAACCTTATACACAAGAGGAATGAGGAAGGACTTAAAGCATTGCAGTAAATTGGGAGGGACATAAGTATGCACTCAAGTACCTTTAGTTAGGCTGATGTTCTCGACTCTGAAACACACACTTTATGAATCACGTGGTATATGTGACAGCTATCTAAGCTGTGAACAGGCACAGAGGGAAGTGGTGCCAAAAGGACCAAGCTAGTAAGTCTAGTGTGAAAAATAAAATAACACAACCATTTAGATGAATTTGCACTGGTATTTTAGCCTATTGAGTCCATTCACATTACACCTACTTTTCAGAACTTTACTTCAGGGCTGTGCTAACCTTGGGATTAGAAATGGCAATGAGCACAAACTGCTGTCTGACCTGCGCTGGTATAGAGTTTAAGACAGCCACGTCCACCTGACAGTGTTCCCCCCACGCATAGGTGGTCTGACTGCACTGCTACAGAAGATAGTGTTCATATCCCTTCACCGCTAAGTTCATGCTTTTGACACCAAAACCAGACATTACAGAACTTTCAGAAATGTCTGAGCCATATACAAATCCTATTACAGAAGCTTCCCTGCCTTTTTGTCCCTTTGATTACACTTTGTTTTTATTCAATAAACTGATTTTTGACTTAGTATATTGGACTGTCTTCAAAACACACACATGCAGCCTTACATTTGGCCTCAGGAGCTACTTCTTCAACTTCCAGAGTCAGGTCCCCTCCGTTCCCAAACTAGTACTCCTGCTTCCAGTTTGCTACTTTTGCCTATCTCATGTTTTGTCGTTTCCTTGTGGATTTGCTACACAGTTTACCAGTTACACTGGTATCACTTGTATTACTATCACTTAAAGCAGCTAAGTTTTCCTAATTGTTTTTCCACAAAAAAGTTTCTGCACAGGAACAGAAGACAGGTGTAAATTCAAATTCAAAGTAGAGATGAGGGTTGCAGGCCCAGCAACCATACCAGTAGTAGCCAGTGATCATGATCCACAGAGCCATTTGGCAACTCAGCAAGGCCATCCAGAGAACCACGGCAGGCACTGGAGATCTCCAAGCTCCCAGCTTCTGGTTAAACTACTGACTCTTGAGGAGCTGCCTACAGACTGCACAGAAGTGCCCACCCCAGTAAGAGCATCACTAACACCGGCTCTCTGCGACATCCAAGCACCTGCCTCTACTGATGCGATCCGACAGGCAAATGCATGTGACCACTCATGCTTTTCTGACACATTAACCAAGGTACAGCAATTACACCGCATAATGCCACAGGCGGGCCACCTGGTACTTGAGACAACACTGCAGCCCACCACCCTCTGCTACACCACGGGAAATTACAGCTTAGGGAAGTAAACACAAGACCCTCACCCTCACCTCCTGCAGTCTGGTTCTCTGCTCTGCCTCTGCAGACAAACCCACTCCAGACTGGCACAGAGAGTTAAGCACAACACTCCGGCTACGCTTGACAACATGTATTTTGGTACAGGCAGCTGAAGAGAGCAAAGGGCACAGAGTCTATATCCATGCCCATAGCTTTACGTGTTGGCAGAGATCCCATGCTTGGTTGAATTCCCAGAGGAATCATATACTGGACCGCACATCAAAAGAGAATTTTTTCAGCTAAGATTTCTTCTGATCATAGATTTTATGATCATCAGTGAATGCAGCACCCACTTGTTTAAGCACATGAATGTTTAAGAGGAATGCATGCACACACTCAACAACTATCACTAGTTGTTGCTTTAAGAAGAACCTAAAGATGAGAGCAGGCCTTTATCCTTTGTGATTAGAGGTTTCCTTTTAGTACAGGTCCACCAGCAAAATACTGATGATCATTCTCCAAAATGATGCTGGTTGACATTGTTTGGGCATTAAAAAGGCTGTCAATAGGGTTGCCAAAAGCCTACACAAATATTGTTTTATAAAGAATACCCTTTTGAATGCTATTTGCAGGCGGCAGGAGGAAAAAAATAAGAAAGTGCCACAAATTTGAAAAACACAAAACACCCCACAAAACAAAACAAAACAAACAAACCACAAAAAAGGCAGAGGAAAGAAAAGGAAGAATGATAGATTTCCAAGAGGTTGTGCCAAAAGCTACCTACCACCTATTGTTTCACTATTTTCTCAACCTTCATTTCTCATGTGATGGATCTTGCAGCATATATGTTTGGTACAGTTACACTGTTTTAATGACCTTTCTTCCTAAAGGCCCAATGCTCTAGCTCCACAACCTCCAGTATCAGGCTGGAGAAAAAGACCATTAGCCTTTATGTGAAACCTCTATCAAGGGGGGGGGAATACTGTTTACTCTGCTTAGAGCAACACTACCTGCACGCAAGGTAAAAGGAAATGTTATTTAAGTACCCAAAGGTCAAACGATCTAAGCAAAAATAAATCTACAATCCCTTTCTAAATACTTATGCAGACTCCTGTACAGATTCAGCCTTTCTTTGAAAGCAGCACAACAGCACGTTTTGTGCTTAAAAAAGAGTTTCACATTATCTTTCTAAAAAGCAAAACATCTCTCCAACCCAGATTGTGATGCTGTTTGTCAGCCACACCAACGGAGTGAAAAGGAGGATCAGATTAGATCAGTGAAACGGGGCCAGGAACAGAGACACAGGCCCGGAGCAGAGGGCAGGAAGCATCAGGAGCAAAAACCACAGACCCCAAGGAAAACGCGGGTCTCTCCAGCTTCCCGGGACCCACCTTCTGCTCGGGAGCCCCAAGTCACCTCTGGTCCCACCTCACAGCGCATCTACCTTCACAGCGACACCG
>NW_010551937.1:0-927 GCF_000687285.1 Phaethon lepturus
AGCGCAAGCGCAGCCGGTTGCGTGTGTGTTGTCCCGGTCTCCGTCAGGCTTCCTGCGGGCCGAGCCTGGCCTCCAAGCACTGAGCGAGCCCCTGCAGAGCCCGGCCGTGCCGAGGGTGTTCCTGCTGGACCCGGCGGACTATGCCGCTAACGGCACGGAGCCGGGCCTGCAGCTGCTGCTGCTCCTTCCCGCGGGCTTCTTCGGTGCGGCACAGGGGAGCGTACTTCCCTTCCTTCAGCGCCTGCAGATGCTTCTGGCGTGTCTGGTAGGCTACAAGTTCCAACAGGTTCTGAGAAGAGCAACAACAGAAATTGCCTTTAACAGACTGCATGCAGAAAAGATCTCTGAAAGTGACGGGATTCGTGTGGCTGGTTCCGTAACCATCATGTTTGGAAATGGAAGGGCTTCTTAAGAAGGGTACTTAGCAGCAGCCCCATCCTGAGTGTTGTAGAGGTACAGCCACGTCACAGAATTCCGTAAATCAGAGAGACACCCACACGTACAAGGACACCTCACAGGAGGTCCTTCAAGACCTGGAGCTGGCTCTCAAATTTGTAACATCCTCACGCGTAGCCAGCTAGCACTCACACAGGATAGATGTTACTAGGTGCTTTCAAGATACAAACAATGTCCTTCAGGCTGATGTTTCCAGGTGAAGGCTGCCTCACTAAGGGTGCAACTGCAGCATCAACTCGGCACCAGAGCCCTCAAAATGTGCTCAGTTAACTTCAAAATTACATGCCAAGCACACCCAGTTCAGGGTGGTGGTGAGACAGAGACAAGGAGCTGGCAACAGGAGAAAGCAGCAGGTTTTATTTGGCTCCCCTGCTAGAAGGAAGCAGATGCACTCACCCATCGTTTCTTGTTCCGAAGACATTCTGCATCTGCATCGAGGCCATCGGACTCGGCCTGCAGTCCGCACAATTC
>NW_010551937.1:958-12729 GCF_000687285.1 Phaethon lepturus
GCTTTTCCAAGAGGGTGGCACTAAGGGACGCTCGGGTGCTCTCCAGCTCCAGGATGGTTTTGTTGCAGTCTTGAGTGTTCTAGTAAATGGAGGAGAAGGAAATGGCGGATTCTGGTTCTTTACTCCACCTGCATTCCCGGCCCATCTTCCCAGAACCATTTTTTTTCTTTTTTTTTTTTTTAAAGAGTTTCCAAAGCCTGCCGCCTGCACAGTGCTGTACCTGTGCATGTGCAGCATCTGTGTACTGACACTCCATGTGTCTGTGCTAAGTGCGCACTGGTGCTCATGACAAGGCAAATACAGGCTACGTGAACTCTTGCCGCCCTGCTTTACTTGCTCACCTTCTGGGTTTCACTGATGCTCTTTCTCAGCTCCTGTTTCTTGCGGTGGAAGTCGCTCTTGGTGATATATTTCTTATCTGTTTTGTTCTGTCCCTCTCCACGAACTGCTATTGCCTCTCTACGAGAAACAGATGCCTCCATATCACGAATCATCTTCTCCTGCTGCTTCATCAGCTGGCCGTAGCGGACCTGCCATTTGTCAAGATATAAAATAGGCTGAAAATAATGAAGGTTTACAAATGGCATCTAACTGATGTCTTCTGTGTGGCACATCCCATCAACATAAAGCAGATACACGTGACACGTGAGCCTTGGCAAGCCAAATTTGCTCTAAATCCAAACTTAGTTTGCCCTGTGTGGATCTGGAAGGCAGAGGGCTGGATTACCAACTCATCTAAAGTAACCTTCAAAATGTTTCACTGGGGCTCATTAGCAATAGCAAAAGCAGAAGAGCAGAAGTAACCCGAGAATGAAAGGGAAGAGTTGCTTTGCCAGAAGATAGAAGACTTCCCTAACCAGTGATCAAGATGATGCAATATTTAGTAATCAACATTTCTTTGCTTATAAATTGGGGTCACAGAATGAGGTGGCAGACATACTACATTTTAAATTGATTTCTTGGGTACATCTAGATTCCGCTGCAGCCTATCACATAGCATGCACAAGGAATGCATAAAGTGCGAGCATGCTGGATGTATTTAATCCCATCTAGCTGCAGGGTGGTAAGATTGCCAATACTGCTATGGATTTGAAGATGCTACTTCTCCAGCCTGTTTCTCATCTCCTGCCTCATGTTTCAGCAACTCCAAACCCGAATACGCTGTGTGCAGCCCTCTTCTGTGGTCTTCCCCAGTGCCTTACTTGCATCCTATGAATCTCTGTTCTCATGGCTTGGATTTCACCTTGTCCTGTTTCAGAATCCACTGCTGCACGCATCTCTCTTGTCAGCTGGACCTTTTTCTCCCATAGCATGATTTGATGCCTTCAATGACAGAAAGGGAAAGCAGTGCCTTTGTAAACAAGAGAGGATGCTCTCTCTGTGCATCAGTGGCAGCACACTCCTGAGATCCATTGTGAACAAAGCTGAATGTTTCAGCAGAAACTAAGAATTTGCATACAGGACATGTAAAAGGGCAGCACTAGAGCAGCGTGAAATCAGACAGGAAGCTCCGCAATTTAGAAAATGGCATGATGACTGTAAAAACACGCAAGCCCAGACTGACAGGGGGCTGATGGACCCCAGTTAATTGCCCAGTGCAGCACGCTTGCTCTAAGCTACTGGCAGAGGAGATAGCATGCAGAGTCTTCCCATATAGATCTTGGCAACATCCAGCACAAGCATGCTGGAATCATTAAAACCATCATCCTCTCAGCTCTTGCTGGTTCCAGAAACAGCTAAAGCACCTTTCAATTTCTGCATTTCACAAATTCATTAAACTCCCTTTCATCTTCTCCAAGGACAGAAGCCCGTTTGCTGGTGCTGGTTCAGTTTGGTGATTGGAGAAGACAGGTAATATGGACACATATAGAAAAGTTCAAAGATGGTGGCACAAAGCAAGAATCTCTCTGGTACCTACTCTGCTTCCACCAGGCTGTTCAGGAGTCTTTCCTTCTCCTCAGTCAATTGACTGTGCTTCTCCTGCATCTCAACTGATTCTTTTTCTGCTGCCTAGATTTGGGAAGCATAAAACAATACGACATTGTCAGACTGAGAAAGATTTATAGGAACATTGTTTGCCTCTGATCTGCATGGGTGGTTGAGACCGGGAAATGAGATGTCAAGCCTCTGTACCTTGAGAGAGCGTATAAACTCATTCTCTGTGATAATGTTGCCATATTGCAGCTCCTTAAAGCTGCTGTTGTTCTTGTTGATCAACACATTCAACTTTATCAAGTCATTTGACATGTTCCTCATGTGACGTTCAATGTCTTTCTGTTCTTTTGTTTCCTGCTAAGAAAGCCTTAACATTCCCAGGGGCACTACTGGGTAGAATACAGACAAGGTGTGACAAACGGCTATTAGACCAGACAACACTACGTGTGGAGCCACCTGTGTCCCATGTATCCAGCCAAAACATTTTTCCACAAGCCCAAAAATCAAATATGGTTTTGAAGAAGACCACTGTGGAAAAGATGTGGTTTTGGCCAAGGAAAGTGCTGTCATTGGTGGGGACCTTTACCTACCAACTACTTGCAAACTTTATTGAAGAAGTGTAACATGTGATATGGTCACTTAGGGTTTGACTGTGTCAATTAAGACAGCAGGATTGATCATTATAGGAAATAAACAACATGCAAAACAGCAGAAGGTGCCTGGCTTTTAGCCCCCAAGTATAGTACTGGGGCTATTTGCATTATTGCTCACACATATATAGGAGAACTGAGGGCATTCTTTGGTGGAGGTCTAGCATTACCCATCTGTAAGCCTTCACTCCCTGTTTTGTCCATTCACGGATTAACATTTCAAGAAGGAGTTAGGGAATGACTTACTTTCAGTGCGCACTTTCTTCTGCTGCATTATTGTAATCTGTTTCTTTAACATGTCCAAGGAGGCTACTTGTTCTTCCCGTTCGTGTGTTAACTTCACTAGCTCTTTCTGCAGATTGAGCCAGTACTTCTGTAATGTCATCACCTCAGAATTATATTCTTCTATCTGCTTGGTCAGCCTGTTGATCTCAATTTCCAACGGTCCCAGTTCTTGCTGCTGTACAAGAGCAAGGGTTGGGATTAATTAGGCAGAAGCTGCTGGAGCACTTCTGTATAGCATTATTGCAGAAGGCCAGTCCAGCTGCTGAGATGCCTACTAAATACTTCAACTATACCATTACTTTCTGCCTCTATTTGTCATGAGTTGAATGGGACTAATCATTCCTGACATCACAGGAATAAATTCAACAGAAGCCCAAAAGGTTCTCAGACTCTGTAGCGAAAGGGCCTCCTAAGCTCTTCCAACAGGTACATCTGGACATTCAACAGTTTGCAGAGTATATGCCCTAGTACTCATTTTTACACTGGCGTCCATAAAGATCTTATGGCTCACAGTGTTAGGGACATATCTGGGCATCATCTGAATGGGGACAACCATCAAGCAACTTAAGTCACTCTGCCTGTTTGATTCTCCCCTTGTCAGTCTTTGCAGATTTTATAATGAGATCCTATTTACTCCCAGAGTATTGATGTCATTCAACATTTTCATCAGGTAGAGACGACTCCCTGCAGAAATCTGTGGTAGGCACACCCTCATTTCACAATGATTCCCTCATGCCAGCTCCTCTTCACATGCATTAAGAACTGTTTGACAAAAGTAAACATTTACATTAACTAGTGCAGCTTTTAAATCACAATACTGATGCCTGAAAGTTTTAGCGATCCAGCACTTACGCAGGTACATTTTTCAAGGGCATCTGTGGTGATCACAAAGAATAAAATAAAATTTGGAATTGAAACATAAAGGTACATACCCCCTGCCGAGAAAGAATCATCTCCAACCTCCTGTTGTACTGGCTGATGACCCCTTGCTTGTTCTCAATCAGGAGACTGCACTTTGCAATCTCACTTTCACTGCGGCTGATCAGATCATGGATGCTTTTTATTTCCTTGTCCAGCTCACCAAGGGTTTTTTTGAGAATTGTCAGCCTGCAGTTGGTATGAGTTGCATTCAGAATAACCTGGGCGATATCATTCTCAGCCTTGGAACAATGCAGCTCCTAGGAATATCAACAGACAGAAGACAAATTACTGTCACCAACAGCAACTCCTCGATTTGTAACATCCACTTATCAAAGCACAGGCATCAGGGGATTTAGATTCTACCGCCAGGTTTATGCTACAAGCCATAAGCAAGCTACTTACCCTCTCTGTACCTTTGTTTCTCCACCTATTGACATGAGATAGGAATATTTGCCTCTGCCATAAGGCTGTTGAAAAGCATTAAGGAGCACAAGCATCCCAAAACCCTTTAAGAGACCACACTCATCACTTCTGCAATTATCTTCCCTGCCCGGAAGTCTCTCGTTACCTGGCTAACAGTAGTAGGACATTACTATATTGTACCTTGTCCACCATGCCTGACAAACATATCCCTCACCTAACAACTGTCCTAGCCAGAAAGCGTGAGTATGCCTTTTGTTTGAGTGCAGTACAAATGCAGCCAGGTTTTCAAGAGCCTGCCTGCTACTTCTGCACAGCCTGGAGCACACCGCAAGAGGTTACAATTTGGTCTTCTCCAGGTCCATGGTGCCTGCACTATATTCTACTACACAACACAGATGCTAATAGGAGTCAATGCAGGGTACCCGCTTGTCTGCGAACCTGTCGGAATGGGGGGTGGAGAGGCCTTTCTCACAATGAAAGCCAACCCTGGAAGTCTTCCAGTTACTTAAAATATGCACCTGATAAAAAAACCCAGGGGCAGGCTGAAATAATCTGTGGAAATACAGGGGTGTAAGCACGTTGTGTTAGCACCAGCCCACACGAGTCAATACAGTAACTACTATGTTTGCATCTTCTGGTTTTCCTATCTGTACCAGTTACACACTCCCAAAGAGAGTAACTTATCATGCCATGAAGAACTGTGGGTCTGGTTTGACTGTTCCTTGGACTGTAATCCTTATTTGGAAACTAAGAGTATGTCTGGATCACATTCTGCAACGCAGTATACAGAGATATTAAGCCAGTTTGATGTGGACTATAGAAGTACCACATATCCACTGTCTTCCTGCAATACATAAGAACTTGAACCACTTTATAGTGAGCACTCCCAGGATTCATCATTCTGCCCCATTTTTTACATAAAGAAAGAATAGTATGTCATCTGTCAGGCCTTTTTGGCCAACTCTCTTGCATACACAAGAATCCTGCAATAAGATCACTGGGAGAACTAAATTGAAGTTGCAAACCCAGCAAAGCTTCAACTGTAGACCTGAAAAACAAAATGAAGACACTGACAAAACACACTTGAGAAACACTGCTGTAGGCTATTTCCTTCCCTTGCCCTCCCAAACAGAAGAGATACTGTACCAGATCTGTTTTTCTCCTATGAAGTTTTGCAGCCAACTGTGAGAAGTGCTTTGTGGCTTTGCTGGACATCATCTGATCCTGAAGCTTTGCCATGATTTCATTCTCCATCTGCTCTTTGGCATCAGTCCCTTTCTCTATATCCTTACTGATGGAGAGCAACTCATTCAGACGAGCAGCTTGATCCTAAAAAGTAGGGAAGACAGAGATAGGATCACCACAACTGTTTGGGGAAGGGGATTAAATATCCGATTCAAAAGGATTCTTCTTCCAGGTAACTCTTCTCACCATCTTGGTCCTGTTGAGGGTCTGCTCTGTCTCATAGAGAATGCGAATATAGGTGCTAGATTCAACCTTCAAGGCCTCCTGCCTTGAAAGGCATTGGGCAATCCGTTTCTTTGTCAAGTTTGCATCATTCTGTGAACGGCTCAGGATGGTGACAAGCAACTCGTTCTTCTCCTCCTCCTTCCTGATTGACTTTCTACAGCCGTGGATGTCCATTTCTAGGGACTTGAGGTCATGTCTGTACTTGCTGGAGAGGCAAACAGGGATGGAAAATTATCACAGGGGTTGATTCGTTTGCTGAACAGTCACCTACAAATTCCTCTTTTCAAACAGGCTATTGCAGCAACAGCTGACCAAGAAGGAAGATCTTTATAAAGGCTGGTCTGCTGTGACAGTGCAGAGTCATCAGAAGATGGATGGAGACAGTAAGATTTAAAAGGAAATGTATGTAGGAAAATTAGTTCCTTCTTTCAGTCCTGTCCCCACCCCCACATTCTTACCAGGATGCCACCAGGATACCAATAAAAGCATATTGTTTGTTCTCAGAGAATCAGACAAGCTTTAAGACTCCGGACCAAATAAAAACTTCCTCTGGCAATGATAGGAAGGTTTTCCTGAAGATTTCTAAAGGCACCACAAAATCCTAACTGAAAGCGATAGATAAATCCTTCTTGCTGTCTAGCTCTTTGGATTTAGAGATGTTGCAAAGGTGAAGGAACTCTTCTAAAGGAATAAAATATGAATAGAAAAACTCTAAACAGCTTTAAAAAACCCACACAGTTTGAGGGAGAGAGTTGTGTTTTGGATAAAGAAAATAGTAACAAAGAACTGTGCTTCTTATCCTTCAACCTTATTATGTGCTTTAGAGCAGCAAACTTGTTCTGTCTGACATATCCTGCACATACAGCAATAAACTTGATAGAAGACACACTGGCCCTTTTAGAATCCCTCCTGTCCACATTATTTGAGGTCTCTCCTGGGACTGTTTTCAGATACCTCAGCAACTCTTGTGTGGCAATATAGGCCTCATCTCTTTGCTTCATTCCAGCCAAGCTACTATTCCAGTGGTTCATCAATCGTTTTTTCTCCATGTTAATAGCCTGTACCTCCATACAAGCCTAAGGAGGAGAGAATTTGTAGACAGGATGAATCTATACTGGGTTGAGAAACCAAGTTCATGTGACAATGCAATATTCTTTTTCTGTTCATAATATATTGGGCAGGAACAGCTTCAACTAACACGGGGGAGGAAGTGATTTACAGGCAATTCTTAAGGACAAAGGAAAAAAAAAAAAGCCTTCATTCCTGCAAACAGGAACAAACCATACAACTTTGGCCTACATTGCACATACCACGTGAGCGTTAGCAAAACGGGTCAGTCCCTCCAGAGGGAAATATTAACCAGAAGTGAAAAAAGCACCTTCCTACCTCATTTACTGCTTGCTGAGTTACTTTTGTGTCCTCCGCCTGGGCCACAAACTGAGCGTCAAACAGAGCAATCTGTTCTTGTAGCTCGTAGGCTTTTCTTGTTAAGCGGTCTACTAGAAGATCCTAAAGAGTCAGAGCCAAACAGTTCAGGATGAATAATGTAATCTCAGTCTTAACCAACTATATGCTACAAGAATAACATAGGCTAGAAAAGCAATTAAGTTGGCAACTGGGTTAGATCTGATTCCTGCTCAAACTTTTTCATCCATATACAAATGACCCATGAATGCAGCAGTGGCAACTTTCAAGAGAAGGAGACTTTATTCCACTTTATATCCAGTAAATTGATACCTCAGCTCTGAAGACGCTTTTGTTCCTGTCAGCATGGATTATATTGTGCCATCTCTCCAGCAGCTGGGAATCTTAATAATTTATGTTTTAAGAGACTGTTAAAAAAAAAGAATCTAAATACATTCGATTTCAACTGTTTGCATGCAACGCCGCATTAACAATAATGTCTGTGGCCTGCTGCGAGCAGAAGGCAGCAGAGGGAGCTCCAGCACACCAACCGGCTCAGTTCATTTTCAAAGTTCATTTTCACTTTCCATTGTGAAACTCATTGTGACTCCGAATAATTCTCGATACTTGAACACATGACACTTCTTTAATAAGTATCTTTCTGCCTCCACACTCCCTTTGCTTGAGTGAAGAGTGATTTACTATTATAAGGCTTGTCAAAAACCTTTAGGGAGTACATGCCGCTATCTTAGTGGTGGGGATTCTTTTCATTTTTAGAAAGTGGAGGTTTTTTTCCAGTTATTTGGGAAAAATATCCCCATACATCTTCCATGGTTCACTCACTACAGCCTTCCTTCTGACAAGGGAGCATGTCCTCCAAGACTCACCACGAACATCTGTATTAATTTATTTATTTATTTTAAAGCAGTTTTGCTTGATACCTGTTTTTTCTTCTCCAACTCAGCCTGGACCTTCTCTGCCTCAGCCTTCTTTGTTGACTGTTTCATTAGTAAAATATTATGACGCATATCCTCGTCCATATTCTGCATGTAGAAGAGACGCAAGGCCAGGTTTTCAACCTCGGTCTGCATTGCAGAAACTGGGGAGGCAGAAGGAAAAATATTTAAAGTGTGTGTTTAAACAGACTTTTCTGTAAACAGAAATGAAAGGGAAAGAAACATAGAAGCATCCAAAGCAAAGCTCGCACACGTACCAGCTAAATCAGCCCTCCCTGAAATGAGAATTTACATCCGCTTTGGAGTATAGCTCCACAAGCAAAGCTAAAAATCTTGGTAAGCAATTCCTTGATCCCAGCACACAGAATCCCAGGAAACCAAAGAAGGGGCCTCAGGATGCTGTGAATACACTCTGCTGCCCCAAAACAGAACCATCTCTTTCTCAGTCTGTTGAATGCTTCTCTAATTTTTTCCAACAACCTGCAAAAACTTTCTAGGCAATTTAATGCTTAGCTATCCTTGCCATTGAAATTGTTTTACTGTTTCTTATCCAAATGCCTGCAACACAAAAAGAGTGAGTCAAGTCCATTTCTTTGGCTGGAATGGGCTCCCACATGGATGGTGCTCTCATACTTCTGGACGCCCATAATGACCTACAATCTTTGCAGTCTCATCACACCCTTACAGAGACACAGGCAAACACAACAGAGTGATGGGTATTTTCTTCCTGCCAAGTCACAGAACAGCCTTCCTGCCAGGTACAGTTTCAGTCCTTAAGACCTTCTCAGAAGTACAACGTAGCAACATGGTCTTAGAAACAATAAAAATTTTATGGCAAACAGGAATACCTGTGAAACTTTTCAATGAGCACATTATTCCTGATTAATTTTATGGTATTTTTCAACTCAATGCTTGACTTACATTCAAATTAATTTCTCCACATAGTACTAGAATTAGGAAAAGTTACAAGGACTGCCTCAGTCACCTTTCTTGCGCTCATCATCTGTGTTCTGACACATTTTCCTGTGAGTAAGCCTGAGGCCCTCCAGTTCCTCTTCCACCTGCTGACGCGCCATGGCCATCTGAGAGCGGTGGTCGTGGCTCTTCTCCAGTTCCATCTGCAGACGAGCCAGCTGCTGCTGCACTCCGTAAAGAATCACCCCAAGCTCTTCTCTCTGTACTTTGCCCTTCTTCGTTGCTGTCCTCTGCAAAGACAAGAGGAAATCAGCTATCTCACTTCAGCTTGGACAGAGAGGGGCTGCTGTGGGAAAGCAAAGAAAGAATGCCGTATACCAGTTCCTGAAGCTCTAGGTTCACTTTTTCCATCTGCTTAGTAAGGTAATTCTTCAGTGCAGCCTGGAATCTTCTCATCAGAGGCTGTAAAGAAGTATGAGGTTGATAAAGTTTAACATAATTGTGTAAATAAATTATGAAGAAACCTTACTGCTACTCCCACTATTAAATAAAATACTGTATTTTCTGCCATAGTCCCTTGCATTCTTATTTTAGCTACACTCACTGTAACAACTGAGAAGAGTTATATAGCGGGTATTTGTTGACATCAGAAAATGACTACTGAGAATATTTGAAAGTCAGAAACATCAGAAGAGCGGGATCTGAGAATCCACCCACTCACTCTTGCTGCAAGTACTTCTCTTTCAGGAGTACTATAGAGTATCAGATTTGCCCACTACATCACTCACTTCCGAACCTGCAACTTCGAGGTTAATATTGAGGGAGTAGACACATTCAGGAGTTAGTACTTTTGCAAAAACTATTTTTAAACACATAGCTTTAGCATATAGCTAAGCTACTGCTTACAATTTACGTCACACATTTTATACAAATAAAAATAGCAAGTCTGCAAAGAACAATGACAAGATTTGAGGATTTCTCACATGTTCTGGATCCAAGACAACCAGTTCTGTTTCTTCTACTGTTTTTTCACTTCTGCTTATTTCATGTTCCTCAGCTCCACGCTGCTGGCCTTCCTTTTCCCATCTTTGGTCACCATGCTCACTAGTAAGCTGACCAAATTGCTCAAAGGCACACTCTGAATAGGGGAAAAATGGGTTCTCCAATGTTATCCGGACCCCAGCCCCCACAAAAAAGAAAAAGATAAGGGCTTAGATTTCATAGTACTATGCCTCCAGCTGCATTAACAATGATCAAAAAGGGAGAAAACTAGAAACTGTGCTTGATAGATGGTATCAAATATTGTACTGTTAATAAGGAACTGAATGATACCTGGCTCTGTGCCGCTGTTTAACTCCACTGATAATGCAGGTGCCTGCAGAGGAGCTCCTGAAGGATGGGAAGGATTTCCTCTGTCTGTTATTAGCTGCTCCATGCCACCCAATTCAGGAGGACAGCTGTCTAATTCCACTTTGTCTGAGAAAGTCTCAGGAGATTTTCCCTGAAACATAAAATCCATCACCTGAAACAGCTTTTCAATCTAACTCTATTTGCCCCTAAAAACCTGCTTATTTTTGTCTTCATGAGACATGAACAATGCAGACAAAGAATCAACAAGAGAGCCTTGTCCTAAGATCAGCACATAGATATACTGGCAACGCTGTATTACTCCTGGTATAAAAAAATACCTTCACACATATATAGCACAACAAAGGAAACTCTCCAGTTTTGTCAGAGTTTTTATATACTTTGTGCTTGACCAATTAGCTTCTCTCTGTTCCAATTCTGATTGGTTTTGTGTTTGCAGCAATAAAACTGCACCGGGAAAATTTGAAGTTACAAATAATGGTCATGCATTCTGTGAATAAGAATATATGTATTATTATAGTGTCTCACTTCTGCAGAACCAACGAATGGCTCTGTAGCTCCACAGACATCTCTTTCTGCTGGGGGAAACATCTCTTCTTGGTCCTCCAGAGGAACAGACTCTTCCTCTTCATTGTCGTTCCTGGTCTCTGCCTCCATTGCCTAGCATACAACACAGGCAAAAAGCAGAACAGCAGCACTAGGATGGGTTGGGTACTTTGTTTAATGTTAGTGCTATGGTACTGTAACAGCTGCTTTTTGTCACAGGGCACTGAAGTTTAATTTAGTCCAACCTCATTTGTAAAAACAGCCACCCAGCTAGCATTAAGATAGTAAAGATCCTGACAAAAATCCTACATACCACTTTTAAGTTCATATGTTTCTAGCTCACATCTATTTAAAAAGGCCCTTAGGCATTTATTAAAGAAAGTCTTCCAGCTTGCACTACAAAGTAGCCACATTATTGCCTTCTTTCTTTCTTTTTAGAGAGACACTGTTTCATCCCATACCATTTGCCAAATTCAAGTATTGTGCAGTAGCAACGGAAGAAGAAAGCTTATCAACAACAAACCACAAAAAAATCAAAACTGAGTATGCACATCTGTGAAATGTGGATAAATTCCTTTTTAAAGTGTCCACAGCAGAAACGTGCTAAGAGCCGAGTGAGAAACACCTACTTCAGGATGCTGCTGATACACAGGACTGTAACTACATTTACTTTCTGCGATAATTGTTAGCTTGCTTTGCTTCTTCCTATTGAAACTGCTTCCATGAAGGCGTCTCTCTGTAAGGAACGCATGGGACCTCGCTGCCCTGTGAACGTTTCAAAGGAAATCACCTCCATAGCAAGATGCGGAACTCTGATTATATCCCGCTCAGCGGAGCCGAATTCCAGCCCAGATGCCTCTGCTGCGGCACCGGGGGCCTCCTCCATGGTGCTGGGGCT
>NW_010551938.1:0-2824 GCF_000687285.1 Phaethon lepturus
GTCCCTTCCAACCCAAAGATTCTGTGATTTACTAGTGGTGTCACTGCCCTGAGCAACTATTTGCTGTCTTTCCTTATCTTGCTTCCCTGTCTGCTGTCGGGTGGTCAATGTGTTACAGCTCTGAAGCAGGACTGAGCGTTTTGATTGCAGTTTCTCTTAAGTCCACATTCAAGAAAATAACTCCGAAAAGCCGCTCTTAAAAAAAACGCTCTTCCCATGCTCTGACTTTTGAGTACAGTAAGACTGTATGTGGTAAAAGATCTAAAGTCCAAATGTGTGCGTGAGAACTTGTGTTTTTAGGGTAGAACGGATCAGGCTAGCCTAGTAGTATAGCTAAAAAGAAGTGACTTTTGGTAGCTGTGGACAAAGGTCTTTGGCTTGGCTTCCCGTGCGTTTGGTGGCAATGCTGTAGATCTGATCTGCTTCCACCAGAGACCACTCTTGTGCCATCGTTTGAAGATTTCTGTCCATTGTATAGCAGCAAGACAAAAGTACTATCTTGAAGATGGAGTGTTAGAAAATACAGTTCTTTAGCTTTGGTGAGCACCACTTCTCCTTCAGAGGGAACTGCAAAGTCTTGAGGAAAGAGGCGTGTGAAAGGCAAAGATGTGTTGTGCTGCCAGCAGCCCGATCCAGCCACCCCACTCTCTCACCGTGCCCTGTGGGTCCGGAAAAATAGTCTCTTCTGATTCCTAGAGTTTACCCTTGTCCTTGCATGAAACTTGAGAGAGAGATTTTTGTTTTGCTTACGGCCGCTGGTATCGTTTATTCACCTAAAAGAGATCAGCAAGTGTTCATTAACAGCTGCTTTGTACTACTTTTACTTATTTGTCCCCCGATCACGTTGATGAGAAGGCCATTTAATTGTAAAGATCGTATTGAAAAGCATCTTTTTTTTCCTCCAAAGATAATGGAACTTCTGTTGGCTTATATTTTGCATGGCTATAGAAGACGACACCTTGGGAGAGCTGCTCCAGCCTCGTTAGCACAACTTGGCATTCCAGTGATGAGAGTTGGTTGCTCCCGTTTTCCAGGAGGAGGCGGCAGGTTTGATTCTTAAAAATAGTAACTGTGGAGTTCTGTAAAGTATTTTTTTTTTAATTGGGGTAGTGCTAATAAGGGTGAAGAAAGCACCAGCTGTGTCCCAGCCCGTAACCAGTGAAGATGCACCGATCTGCTGTGCAAGTCACAGGCAGGAGCGCTACCGATGGCGCTGGGCGACGGGCCCGGCGCGGGGCGACGGACCCGGGGCAGGAGCTCCCGCTGGGTGAACTGGGAGAGCTGGGACCAGCCATGGTCCATGCTTTTTGGTCAGGTGTGGATTTACAGGGTCGGGGAAGGAGCTGGAGGAGGTTTAGTCCTTCCTCTCTCCCTGTCCGTCTCTCTTCCCGCCTGGAGAGGCAGCTCTGTGCGGCTCAGTGTAAGCGTTCATCAAGGGGATACTTAAATTCAAACGATTTCACCCGTTTCAAATCAAAAATACGTGTAAAGAAGCTTCCTGAGCGCGCTGCGGCTCGGCCGCGTCTCCCAGCCTCTACGAGGAGCCGTTAGGGGTTGGGAGCGCCCCGCGTCCCCCCCGGCCCTGGGGAGAGCGGAGGTCCCGCCGACGGCTCCCGTGGCAAACCTCCCCTTGAGGACGTTGGTGTGCATTGTCACAGGCAGATCACAAAATGTGGCATTTGCATGCTCGAAAAACATGAAAAACCTGAGCAGGGAAGGGGGAGGCTGGGGGGAGAAAAGAAGAAAAGAGGTTTTTACTTTATTAATATTTTTGAATAATTGAAATTACTTGCCCTGCAAGGCCCAGAGGCTTTCGCAATAATGGCAATCTGCATACTGTTAATTTTTTATATTGTTCATTTGGTGGAATAAGTAATTCTTAACATTAATAGCTCTTGAAAAGTACCATGAATCAATTATCTTCATCATGTAACGGCAGCGCTAGCAATCTGGCATTATACGGTTTTGTCAAGGAGCTGCGTTTTGTTAACTTCAGATGAAATACAAAACTCTGTTTTGAAAAAATATTGCTTTTCCTCCTTTTTTACAGAGGAGATTGAATTTTTTTTTTTTTAAAGCAGCCTTCAGGAGGAAAAATTAACTCTAAAAGGAGTTTTTAAATAAGCATTTTTAATAGAACAAATATCCCCTTGCTCTTGGATGCTGCTTAATGAAAAAACAAATTATGCAGTAGATACAGTTTTTCTTTTTTTTTCTTTTTTTTTTTTTTGTAAATGATTACTCTTCCTTTCCTTTGGCTTCCATACCCGCAGCTGAGTGCAGCACTGATACACCACAGCAGAGCCTGGATCTGCATTTTATCCACATCAACAGGCTTTTTGCCATTTTAATGTGCCGTCATTAAGCAGTATGGTACTTTGTGGAGCGTGGTAAGAATAATTAACCCATAATTCACTGAAAAAAAAAAATTCAGATCCAACGGAGTCGGGGTTGGTTTTTTTCTAGCCCTTTTTTCTTTTTAATTCCCCGCCGCCCCCCTTTTTCCCACTATAGAAGCCCCAGACGGTGCATTTTGCACCCAATTGCGCCATGGCCGGCTGAAGTCCGGCGCTGCCGGCCGCGGCAGAGCAGGTTGCGTGATGTCACGAGAAGCCGCGCTAACGGCCAGTGACGTTTTTTGGCAGCTTCGTGCTCGCGGGGTCACTGACGTCGGGCGGCTGCTCGCCCAGGTGCAGGTGGAGATGCTGGAAACGGGGGGCCGTGGCATTGCCACCTGCGGAGCGCGGCGCGTGGCAGTGTCCCCGTCCCGTCCCCCGCGGCTCCGCCGGGGAAGCTCCGGAGGTTTCTCGGGCTGCGTGGGAGC
>NW_010551939.1:0-216 GCF_000687285.1 Phaethon lepturus
TGGGGCGTCCGAGGTAAGTCCCTGGGTGTCAGTCACTGCCCGTGGGCTGCTGCGGTGCTGTGCCCCACGGCTGAAACGGGGGCGGCGCCGCACAGACCGACGTGGTACGTGGAGACCCTCACCGCAGCGTGCTTGAGGGACCCGCGCAGACGGCGAGGCCCAGGCTCATCCTACATGCTGCGGTGGGTCAACGGTGGTGCCCGTTGGCACCTTCCC
>NW_010551939.1:277-12793 GCF_000687285.1 Phaethon lepturus
CTGCCACCCATGTTGCTTACACCGCAGGCGTCTCTTGAGTGGTGGGGGGGTGGCTGGGACGCAGGCCCCGCAGCTTGCTGGGGTTGTCCGTCGCGGCACCTCGATGCGAGGTTTGTAAACGTGGATAGGGAAGAGGGAGCGAATCGGTGCAACGGTTCCGAGGACAGGATGGCTCTGGCGGCTCTGCCTGCCCTGGACCGTTGCTGTGACAGCCTGGAGCCGTGTGCGTTACTCCATGGCTAGCTGTGATGGCTCAAACCCGCCCCGCAACGACAGCACATAAAGTTGGACTTGGCAGTACCATGGTGTTAGACCAAAGTAGCCACGGGCTTTGTGCCCGGCACAGATAGGCAGGCAGGAGAGGCTGTACTCCGTACTCTGCTCCAGCGCTCAGCCAATAAAACAGGGAATTTACTCCCCATTTACAGACTCTGAAGGTGATGCCTTCGGGCCAAGGAAGCAATTCTGTGCTGCGTTTTGCATGCTTTTTACTAAAAATGTTTTTTCCTATCAGCTAAAAAAAAAAAGGGCTTTTTACGTCCCTCTTTGGGCTCAGCTCCCGTCCCTGCTGGTGGCAACTTTTTGCTTTCAGTTGAAATGTATCTCACTGCAGCTGTGCTTCAATACCAATGTGATCTGTGCGCGGGATTAGGGTCACACACATACAGTCTGAACGGAGCCTGGCTAGGTGCCCGATTCCCATTAGTTGTCATTCTAAGGGAATTTGGATCTCGAAACTACTCAAACCTGCGTTAATGTAACCACCGGTTGAACACTGGACCGTTTTTCCACTGGGTAATCTGCTTTTTGCAGAGTTTTTTGTTTGCGGTGTCCTTTTTGCTGTTCAGGGGACAGCCTAATGTGATGCTTTCTGCAATAAGTCATCTCCGTGTATGAGACCCCTGAGCTCTGCACGGCTGTGAGGGTAGAGAACTCGGCTGTGAAGCTCTCTGCTCTCTTTTTTTTTTTTTTTTTTTTTAAAAACACAGGAGAGAAGGTAATTGTGAAAGAAGCCAGTGGGAAGGTGTTCCTGCAATGTGTAACAGGCAGCCAAAGTCAAGTCATATGGCTGAAAGATGGGAACAGGATAGGAGACACAACACAGCTGGACTTGGGTGCAGTTTACAATGATCCCAGAGGCATCTATACATGTGAAACGGAAAGCGACAAGAAAAGCAGCTCTCTCCAGGTGCACTATCGAAGTAAGTGTTGCAAAGCTGCTTTCTAGAGCCAGAACTGCTTGGAGTTTTCAACCTAGGCAAATTTTTGAGGGCGCTACTGATTTCCCAGATTTGAGGGTGGTTCCACCAGTTTGTTGAAATCCCGAGGGCTCCCGTGCTGTGTCGCCCTCGGGAACAGCCAAGCTGCGCGTTCCCCAGGAGAGCTCTACAGCCTCACTTAGTGCTGTAACCTGGCACTCATACTGCCTCATTGCTAGCCACTCGCTGGCCCTGCTGTGGCTGAGCGCTTTGGGCTCAGACTGACCCTGGCAGCAGGGCAGAGGCGGCCAAGGGGCAGGGGCCTGGTCATGGCCTTGCTTTCATTGTCTGTGTCCTTTTGGGCTTCCAGTGTGCCAGAACTGCATCGAAGTGGACGCTCCCACCATCTCGGGGATCGTGATCGCAGATGTCATTGCCACCGTCTTCCTGGCGGTCGCTGTGTATTGCATCACTGGCCATGACAAGGGACGCATGTCGCGAGGTGAGGGGAGAGCCCCGCTGGCTGCCCGCGGGTGAGGAAGGGAGGTGCCTGGGCGTCTCTAGGAGCTGCGTGGTACCTAGGGGCTTTCCGTCACTGCCCACAGAGCCCACTCGCTGCAGGCAGCAGCCAGCACACAGCGTGACTAGGGTAGGGATCCGTGCGTGCGCTCCGTGCACCCTTCCTGCCCCTAGCTCGGCTTCCTAGGAGAAGCCACTGACTGCACAAAGTTCACCAAAACATCATCCCAGGGACAGCAGCTGGTGGCACAGCGACATCTGAGGTCTTGCAGGGGCTTTCCACCCAGCCTCCCAGAGGAAGTAACAGCACGGGGCTGAAAGAGGCCGGCCGCTTGGGTCTGTTTGCAAATGTTCATTGCGCTACCAGACTCCCCTGATCCTTGACCTCTTTCTTTCTTCATTTAGCTTCTGACAGGCAGAACCTGATCGCCAACGAGCAGCTCTACCAGGTGAGCATGGGCGTGCAGGCACGCGTGTGTGTGTGCAGGGGCTTCACCTCTGTGTGGCGGGGCTGGCACGGCCATGACAGCGAAGCCACTGGGAGATACTTGATGCCTCAAGGCACTCAGCCGCGCTGGAGATTTGCTCTCTGCTGGGGCGTTCGCAGCTGCGTCCCCCTGAGTGATCCAGAAGATGGGGCAAGCTCAGCTGCCTCCTGCCTCTTACTCTCTGGGATTGTTAAGTTCAGGGAGGGGCGGGTAAAGCTTGCCAAAAGCTTGGCAAAGAAGGCTGGGCCAGCTTCCCCTGTGCCCTCCCTCCCGGGGCTGGACAGACGCGGTTGTAGCTTGTCTTGTCTTTATTTCCTCCTAGCCCCTTGGCGAGCGGGACGATGGACAGTACAGCCGGCTGGCACCTGCCAAGGCCCGCAAGTGAAGTGGGAAGGAAGATGCTGGGGCCTGTGGCTCCTTCACACTGGGAGTGATATTGCAACAAAGCCACCGCCAGTGCCTTTGGGAGCTCAGTGCTGGCAGAGAAAGTGGGGGTTTTTTTCACCGAGAGCGCCCTCCGGCTCCTTGCCAGAATGGGCTGCTTGTAGCACTCTGCTTTTTCCATGACCTCTTGCACTTCTGTTTCCCTCTCATTAAAGATCAGCCTATCTCATAGCCTCCCTGCTCTGTCGGTTGTCTTGAGGCCTGGGGAGCTCTGCGGTCGCTGGGGAAGGTGTGATGCCATCTGCCTGGATCCCTGAAGAACCGTAAGGCTCCTGTCTATCCCAGTAGGACACTGCTCTGCCAGTGCAGGCAGGTACCCGTGGCTGTACCACTCCTCTGTGCCAGGATCCAAATGACATTTGGGTCCATTGCTGAAGCTGGGGATGGGGGACCTTGTGAAGGGAGAGGGTTGCTGCCCCTGAGAGTAGCAGAGCTTTGTCTCATTTAACTCCCCTTCCAGAACGTGGAGTGGGGACACCAGGAGCACAGCGGCACTCAGCAGGGTCTGTGTCACCCCTGCAAAGCACCTGCGTGCCCCAGTCCCCTGGACAGAGCTGGGGGGCTGGCGGGAGGGAGGACCGGGGGATGTTTCCCCTGCACATGCAGGGCTTGGCATCTAATCATGGTCTCCAAACCGCAGAGGCTTGCCAGGTCCTTGGCGCCCAGCCAGCCTGCGAGTTGCCCCCACACTTAGGGGAGCGAAGCATGAGCAAAGCAGCAAGTGGCACCGGCTCCCCAGAAGAGCTCATGGCAGCCGGGCCCAAAGACGAAATGGAAACAGCGGAGGGAACAAAAATTGCAGCAGAGAGTGTGCAAAACACGTGGTAGTGGAGTTGGCCAGGCAGTGAAGGCCAGAGGCAGTCCAGACTCCTCTGGTGTTCTTGGGAGGCTCCCCCACCCTCCTCTGCCTCCACAGCCCCCCGAGAGTGACTCGCCTTTGTGACCAGGCATTGGCCGGGCCCAAAGACGAAATGGAAACAGCGGAGGGAACAAAAATTGCAGCAGAGAGTGTGCAAAACACGTGGTAGTGGAGTTGGCCAGGCAGTGAAGGCCAGAGGCAGTCCAGACTCCTCTGGTGTTCTTGGGAGGCTCCCCCACCCTCCTCTGCCTCCACAGCCCCCCGAGAGTGACTCGCCTTTGTGACCAGGCATTGGCAACCCTTTTTTGAGGCTCACTAGCCATCCCAGTGTGCTGAGCACAGGATGCAATCGAGCAGACTTCCAGAGCCCTTCCCAGCTCAACCACCTTTCCAGATGCTGAGCCGCACTGGGTGTCCCCACACCAACCCAGCTCCTCCTAGCAAGGTCCCCACTCCCCAGTCCGAGAGTGACTCGCCTTTGTGACCAGGCATTGGCAACCCTTTTTTGAGGCTCACTAGCCATCCCAGTGTGCTGAGCACAGGATGCAATCGAGCAGACTTCCAGAGCCCTTCCCAGCTCAACCACCTTTCCAGATGCTGAGCCGCACTGGGTGTCCCCACACCAACCCAGCTCCTCCTAGCAAGGTCCCCACTCCCCAGTGCTCAGCAAAACAGGAGGCAGAGAGCAGACGGGATCGGCTAGGGGTTAGAAACCTCAGAAACCAGGTCACCCTCCGTGTGCCAGTTGCACACACCTGTAGGTTGTGTTTTCTGGCTTTTCTGAGAATCTGGGTGATGGGCTTTAGAGAGCACCAGGCTGTGAATTGACTTGTGACTCGGTGGTGTAAAGTAAGCACCAAAAGAGTTGACACTCAGTAAAAACTGGCTGGAAATCTGTGACGCATCTGACATGGCAAACAACACCTAGGCTGTGCAAAGCGGTGGGTGCACCCCACGTGCTCTTACAGGAACTGGTGTGTGATCAGCCTTGCGGACAGTGAACAAGAAAAGGACCTGCTTTCCTATGGTGTCGGCTCTTTACGCAACAACATTTTGCTCTTCACAGGAGCAGAATAATGTCTTAGTTGGCTTTTCCGCTCTAATCTCCTCCAGTGAAGGGTGAGCCTGATATGGTCACTGCAGGTAGAATATGCCAATGGCCACCTGTGGTCTGCAAAGCCATCTGTGTAGGACCTTGTAAGAAAAGCGACCAGCAGACTGCATAGTTCATAGAGCTTTCATCACCATCAGATTTCAAAGCAATGAGCAAAGGTGGTTAACCACACCTGAAGAACAGGAGAAACCTGAACTGGAGCGGGTGAGTGTGCGCTGCACAAATCAAAGAGGCAGCAGGGGCATCATTTACAATTTGTCTCTTCGTGAGAGGTTCCTCAGCGCCTCACCCGTGGGAGGACAAAAATATTTCTACCGTGCAGCTAAGCACAGCGGCAGAGAGATGTTGTCACTCGGTGGGCACTGATCCCACTGAGATAAGGAGAGCGTGGGATGGCACTGGTTGGGGCAAACACCAGGCAAACGTGCAGCCCCATAAGCGGTGGCAGAAGCACGGGGGTGTAGCCTGAAACAAAATTTAGACCTCATACACCCAGAGTGGTCTGAGCTTCTTGCATCCCATTCGTGGCGATGGGCTGCGTGGCTGGGCTGAGCAAGCGTCCCTGGAGCAGTGATGTTCTGCAGAAGCTGAGAATGTGTCCCAGAGTGGATTTAGAGCTGCTGGGGGCTACTGCTCTTTGTATCTTGCAATCTCCCTCCTAGATGTTTAGTGCCTTGTATGGTAAGCCCAGCTGTGCTGCCTTTATAACCACATCCTGCAGGGTAAGCGCAGCAATGCGCAGCGTGAAACTTGCCGGGTGCTCATCTCCCCATGCCGAAACTCAAGGGTTAAACCACTCCCAGCCCCCACCACTGCTGCTGTTTCCTTGCTTCAGAGCTGGTGCTCTGCAGAGCAACAGAAATGTGGCTCACTCAGCCAGTGTGAGACCAGAAACGTTCCCAGGCATCACAGCATCTCTTGGGCCCTTCTCTTTAAGTTGCTACCTGCCGCATTAACTGGTGCTTTAGGTAACCACGGCTTTTAAAATCAGGCAGATTTAAAATCTGGGTGCATGACACAGCAGCTATTTCACTTGCCTCCAGACAGCAGCCCCAGACCCGCCCCCCAGCTCCTGTTGACCCCTAAAATGCTCCCAGGCCCCACTCTCCGAGGCACGGCAGTGTGTTTTCGTACGAGTAGTTGTCCTCCCCCATCCTGGCACAGCCTGCTCCCAAAGCCCTCGTAGGCTGATGCATGGGGAGTCAACACAGACCCGCAGAAACTCCCTGTCTCGGACTACTCCTGACCTGGGAGCTCCCCTTAACAAAAACTGGTTTTCTTTAACAGAGACAAACACACAGGGGAAATCTTCTCCAGTGCATACCTTGGGGTGCTGTCTCCCATTTTATTAATATATTACAATTTTTAAATGTATATAAAAAAGTTAAGCCGGACCTTTTCCAACAGCAAAGCCGCCTTTCTGGCAGACCTCAGGTTACAGAGCTGAAATGGGGAGAGAAAGGGCGGCAGCAAAGGACAAATCACAGGAGTCTCCAAGAGTGATTGCTCTGGGAAATGAAACTCCACCAGCAAATGTATTTGTACACCCCTTAGGGTACAGCACACTCAAAGAAATGTGTTTATCCTGGACTACACTATAGAATATCAGTTACAATGGAGTCTATGAAGCCTCTGGGATGAGGACAGCCTAGCAAAAGGGTTTGGTGTTCTCTTGGATTTTGTAGGTCCCAGGCTTTATCTCTGTGGCCCCACACATTCATTTCAGTTCCAGTGAACAAGCTGTTTCAGAGCAGAGTGCCCTGGGGCTGAGCCAAAGGGTCTCGGTTCCAATCTGGGAAACACAAAAATCCCTGTTGTGCTGTCTCAGACTGCAAAGCTGCTACTCATTGCTAAGTGGGTGTTCAAATCTTAGCTGAAATATCTAAGAAAGAGCCCCACTATTTAATAACAACGACGCTTTAGGCCAAGCACTTACATTTCCTAACAGGAGGCTTTCAGATGGCTTGGGAAGGCGCCAGATCTTCATGTGACCCTATGAGGACGTTCTGCCAAAGGTGCAAAACGTAAAGGTCGCTGGATACAAAGTGGAACTCAGCCCCACTCATTTCCTACAGAAGAAGGGCCGGGGGACAGATGGGCCAGTCTGCATGTACTGGTAGGAGTGCTTCTCATTTTTTTAAAAGGAAAACTTCTTTTTTGACTGAAGTATTTTCATTCAAAGCAGTGGCTTTTCTATGAAAATGTACCATTTTGCTTTTAACATGCTGACTGCCTCTGTTCCTTTTGTTACAATCCTGGGCAGCAAAACAAAGATAAGCTATGAACATGTGAGCAGAGCAAGGTCAGAGACCAGTCACTCTGAGAAGGACCCACTCTTTGCCCACTAGCTAGCCCAGGAGGCACAAGGAGCAAGTGGAGGCACCCAGGGCAGAAATTAAATGGGAGGGAAAACCAGAGCACGCAACTGGAGCAGAGAGAGAAGTGTGAGGGTTAAGGAGGCCAGGAACCACAAGTGAGGCTGCAGTCCTTTAATGAGAAGGAAAACTTCTCTTGCGAGCGTGCTCATTTGTTTCTTTTCCCTCACGTCAAACCAGAAGCTGAAGAAAGACATCAGGGTGCCTGTCCTGCGTAGCCGCCTGGCTTGCCCCAAAATGCCTGGGCCTCAGCAGGCCTGCAGAGAACCGGTACCAAGCTGGGTAGAAGCGCTTAGCCCCTCTGCTGCTGTTTTCCAGCCTGTCATCTGTGGGAATTTCAGAAGCCCCTGGATTCCAGGCCTGCATACACTTCCCGTTGGCCTTTCCGGATGGGCTGTGGGAACAGCAGAGATGTTAGTTCGGGAATCCTTATTAACACACCCTCAAACGACGCCAGAGTCTTGGTCCACGCAATACAAGGAGAAAACCACAACAGAGAGAACAGGTGTAGTGCCGCTCTGGTAGCGTGCTCCAGAAGCTGCAGTTCTGCTCCCGACTCTTTGTGTCAGCATCGGGAGAAGGGGCTGCACCCTCACCACCTTTTTTCTCTGCTCCCAGGAAAGCCTGGAGGTTGACTGGATGCTTCTTCAAAGGAGCAAAATGGATAAATGCTACAATTGACAGCTCTGGCTATCCCTCCCCAACCAGCAAAGAGAGATGGAAAAAACCACAGGTTCTGCATACCTCATAGTCCGGGTTTGGAACAGGGGGAGGACGCTGCATCTTCTGACCTGCAACAGAGGCAAAGAAAGGTCATCCTTGGTGATGATTCGTGTAACATGGCACGAGGGACTTTCATGGAGATGATCCCAGGGTAATGCATACCATGGCTCAACTTGCATGGCTTTTACTATGAGCTGAGAGCTTTTAAAGACCCAAGTGCTGCAGGCAGGAGGCCGCATAAGCACAGGCCCAGGCCACAGCTCCACAATATGGATAGCAGATATATACTCCTCTGCCTCAGCAAGCTGCACGGGCATGAGTGCATCATCACAGTTCTGCTGAACCCAGCACACAACATGTGCAGTAAGAACCCAACAGGGAATTTAGACTTGCTGAAAGAGTTCTATCATCTTTGTGGAGGCCAGTGGAAAAGTGGCCATGCCTGATCTGTGCAAAAGCCGGCTGGCGAGCATCCATGGTACTTCTCTGACCGGCAGCCTCCTGGTGCAAATGTCATCGTCAACATTTCTTGAACAAATCTGAACCAGCATCGTGAGGTAACCACCCTGCATCACTTTACCCTGGCATTTATAAGCCATAAGCCCCGCTGCTGGACCCACTGGGTTACCAAACCACAGCCTCAGAAGCCAGAAATTCAAATGTATAGTTTTAAAAACAGCACGATTTCTAATCACATCTTCTGTATGCGGGCCTCATTCTTGGTCTTGGATTGCCTGAGACAGCAGCTGAACGGGCCAGGGCCAGGGCCAGGCTGGGTTCGCAGCTACACTTGCAAGCTGAGCATCTGCCGTATGGAGTTTGCTTCAGCACAGACTCAATGCTGCTGCACAGCAGCTTGTGAAATGGTTTCCCGTGGGCAGGAAGCCTTTGACACAACACGGCAGCAGCACCCACCCCATACAAGAAGGCAGCCCGGAGCAACAGATGCGGCAAGCAGGAGCACTCTTTGGTGAGGTCTTGGTAGCTTGGGGGGAACAGAGGATGCTCTTGCCCCTGCGGATGCTCAGCAGGGGCAAGTGCTTAACTTAGTGCTTAGCGGACATCATGGGGAGCAGAGACGCCTGACGTGGCTCTTACCTCGTGGCCGACTGCCAGCACCAGCACTCGCTCTCCCTTTCCGGTCTTTGCTGAAGTAATAGACCAGAATCAGCACCCCTAAGGTGATGAGAAGATCGGCAGTGATGATCCCCGTCACTGCCAAGGCATCCAGCTCCTCGCAGTTTGTGCACACTGCCAGGAGGAGAGATGAAGGTGCTTAGAGATGGGCACTCTTCCTTTCCAGCAAGCACTCATCTGCTTAGTGCTAGCAGAAAAGATACAGTTCTGGATGGGAAGGAGAAAAGAGCAAGCAGAAAGGAAGGGGGACAGCACAGGCCATCCTGTCCACCCCGCCACTTCAGTCTGAAACAGACACAGACCAGGACCTGGTGTGTGCAACCTCCTCCGCTTCCCTCTGCTGTTTGCACGGCCTGAGCCAAAGGGTGCAAAACAGCTCCCAGCTCATTGCCCCCCTCTGCCTATGCTGGACTCTACCTCCTGACTGCAGAGCTGCTGCCCAAACTTCCAATGGCTCAGAGGCTGAAATCGCCCTGTTAGGGTGGAGGTAAACTCCCCCCGGTTGATGGGTCACAGAAACCAGGCTGTGTGCTCCAGATGGGAGGCTTCCACTTAGCAAGAGAAGAAATGCCTTTGGCCTTTGTGACAGACATTACTCTTGCTGTGTAGCACGGCAGAAGCTCTATAAAATAGATCACACACTGTATATGTGGGAACCATAGATATGCAACAAGCTTGAAGACAGCAGAAGGGAAACGCAGAGAGAGCAGGGAGCTTCCTTTTGCCAAAAATGTGCTCTTGGACTCTTTTACTGCCCACGCAGAGTGGGAAGGGCCTCAGCAGAATCGCACTCACCCAGCCCAGCAGCACTGAAAATCGGGTCTCAGCTCTTAGTATCTGTCACTGAAATGTGTAGACTTTATCTTTAGCCCATAGACTGAGTGCTTTTTCACTCACCTCTGGCATTCAGGTACAGTTCATACTTCTTACCACCTGACGAACAACTCACATTGGCAGGAGAGCTGTCGTGATTCTCTATAACATACTTCGTCTCACTGCTGGCTAGTTTTGTCCCAGTTAACTCCCAGGCTATGCTGCCTTCAGTTAATGGACATGTGATTGTCACCGTCGTTCCGGAAATCTCCACCAGGAATTCTTTATTGGAAGATGGGCCAACGAGAAAGGAAACCAGCATTACAAGCGGCTTCTGAGCAGGTTTCCCTGCCCGCCCTTGATCCCACCATGACAATTTGCTCTGCGAGATCTTTGATGTCGTGGTGTAATGTAAATTCCCTGTGTATGTGTCTTCTGCACGCATGTTCTCCTTGAGTTTTTCACACTGATTCTTTGCAACACCAAACAATATCAAAATACCATCACAGAGTATTAACTTCATGTCAGAGAGCCTGGCCACCTGCCATTCATCATTCTGTTTACCCATCAGCTTGCTGGTCTCTGCAAATTGCCAACCCTGCTTGGAGACCACTAACAGTAATTAGGGGCAATGCGTTACAGCTGATTTTTCTCATCAGTGATGACAGTAGCAACTAACAAACAGGAAACTTTTTCCTCCTAAAATACTGCTTGAACTCAAATATTTCTATCTGCCTTTTTGTCCTCAGTTGTGAGGGATCTGCAGTCTTTATATCGTGCTAAGTAGTTAAGAAAGCTGGTAAAATACACTTACCCCCCTGTGCTTCGGTATCGTCTGCAAAGGAGAGAATAATAAGTGTTAACAAATCAGCCCGCTATTACCTTACTGCTTGTTGCTGTGGGAAAATGCCCAGCCCTGCTTGGGGATCACTAGCAGTAATTAGGGAGAATTCCTGACAGCCAATTTTTCCAACCAGTGAGATCAGTAACAATTAATGAACAGGGAATTTTTCCGATCCTGCAATATTTGCAAAAGTCAAGTATTTCTATTTGACTTTTAGTCCTCACTTGTGAGGCATAGTTGGTCTTTTTATCATACTAAATAGTTAAGAATGCTGGTAAAATAGACTTACCCTGCTGAGCTGTGGTGCCAACTACAAAAGAAAGAATAATAAGTGTTAAGTAATTTAGCTACTGATACCACACACCTTTCCTACTTCAAGGGTATCCTTTCTGAACTCAGCTGCTTGAAAGAGATGTTTGCTCCCATATTTGTGCTAAAGGCATTAGAAGCATTCTGTTAGCTGAGACAGGATGTTGTTTTGAAATGAAGTCTTTTCCTTTGGCAGCCATTTTTAACACGGACTAACGCAGAATGGAAATCTGAATAATTTTCCGACACAGTTTAGAGAAAGGGTTATCGCAAGCTGTACACCCAACAATTTTGCTTTATTATCATGGCCCAAAGACTGCTGGAAAATCATGCCTGGTTTCTGCAGTAAGAACCACTGTCCTCCGCAAGAGTGTTCTCGCTGGAGGATTGGACCCTGATGCTTGATTTAATGCTGTAAAGCAGTTTATCTATGTGATTTTTCTCTCTTGGTAGGAAACAAGTAGCTCCACTGAAGTCTTTGGAGGTGGAGTATTACAGAAACAGTTTTTTAGGAGGTCTGAATCAGACTTGTGATTTACTTTACAGACATTTGTCGATAGAAAGTAACATAAGTAAATAAAGGAATGACCTGTATTCATGTGTTCAGCACTGTTGTCTCATCCCTGGTAATGGTTGCTTTACAGTAGGAGTTACTTGTAACAGAATCGTAGATTTGAAATTCCACAAGCATAGGACTTGGCTGGAGAGAAGGTGATCTGATGCTTTTTTCTTTATATAAGATGGATTTAAATTTGAAAAAAAGAACTGGCCATTGCTAAACTGAATGTTTTCAATCTTCTCAAAGAATAGCAGTTGGTGTTTGCTGTACGTTGGCAGAGTAGCTGTAGTCTTATTGTAGTATCTTTTAATTATCTTTCAAACTTATCTCTCATAGTTACCAGCTGCTTTATAGTCTTTACAGATGCTCTGCACTTCATCCTAAACCAGTTTTCTAAATGCTGGTCAGTTCAAACGTGGAAATGGCTACCACTCCCATGCTTTCACAGTGAATCTGAACTGAAGTTATTCACCCATGATCACAAAATGGTTTAAGAAAAGTGCATGAATACAGCATAAGCAAAAATTCACTAGGGACCTTAGGTTCTTTTCTCTAGGTTGGATTCCTATTTCTCTGTCCCTGCGACCTGCACCCTGAGGGGAACGCTCACTCTGGAGAGCGGCAGCTCCACAGGCACTGTACATGCCACTTGCAGAAGATGTGGGTGCAGGTACTTTACGAAACCAGTCGCACCTCCCTATCCTTTCTCCTCTGCAGCCCCCGGGCAGCCACCCTTCTGATCCCCATGGGCTTCTGACCGGCTGTACTCACCCACACACAGCAGCAGGCCCAGGAGAGGCAAGGACCACTCCAACCTCATCCTTGCGTTCCTCCTTCTCTTGCTCGCCTCTACCACATCAGATTGGCATCACTGAGGCTGGCTGCATGGGAAGAAAGAACACAGTGGCTTTTCAAGTTCTTGCTTACAAGAAAAAGGCCCAGATTTTTTCCCAGAACTGTGTACAGCGACGAGCTGAGCAGCGCTGGGGAGACTCACCGTTTCCAGCGAAACCTGCAAGCAGCCAAGAAAGACACAGAACACGTATGATAAAATAAGCCCACGTCAGGAAGTGCAGAGGCTCAAAACGTCTTCACGGAACGTCATTGACAGCAAGGGGTGGCTGCTCTGCACC
>NW_010551939.1:12822-13118 GCF_000687285.1 Phaethon lepturus
GGAGCAGCAGGAGAGATAAACGAGTCCAGATTAGATTTGCCGCCAGCACCTTCGTAACAACTTTTCAAAGCGAGTGCTTCTGAAGATCAAGCTACTGCAAGCAACTTAACATGGGAGGGAATAAACAAAGGAACCAGAAACCCTGCAAGAAGCTCAGCAGCCCAGGGACACTGTATGGTCAGCAGAAATAAGCCTGTAAGTGCCAGGGTGTAAAGCCCGGGGCTTTTAGTCACTGATGATGCAATCTGGACTCTACTTTTGTTATTTTGCTCTAACACAACACATTTATTCCTGCT
>NW_010551940.1:0-2229 GCF_000687285.1 Phaethon lepturus
CTTCGCGCCGTCACGGTCCCGGCGCCAAGAGGTGGGTGTCTTTTTTTTAACGGTTCGATTTTCAGACTCTGCTCAGCGTTTTCCTGGTTTTCCCCACGAGTAGGAGAAAGTATTTGCTTTAAGCTGCAGTTTTTTCACGCAGTCACTTAAAAAGCAGGAGAAAAGGAAACCAAAGCGTCCTCCCCTTTGCGCTTACCTGTCCGCAATTCTAAAAAAAGCAGAATTCAGAACAGAAGTTTTCTGATCCTTACGAAGAGATCTGAAATCACGACACGTTCAGACATTTCAAGAAAATAGCCAGCAATTCCGTGCTGGTGCAAGGGGGCTGCCCGTGGCCCGGCCGTCGGCCAGACCCCGTCCCGGCGTGCTGAGCCCCAGCAGCCCCCAGCCAGAGCCAGGCATGTCTCCATTTTCCATCAGTAGAGTGGCAGCGAGAACAGAAGCCTTTTGTGAAGTCGCATTAATATTTTTCAAGCGCTTTGAAGTTGAAAAGCACTACAAATAACGCGTATGGTATAAAGTTTGGGGATAAAGCATTCATCGGTGCTCAGATCTGAGTGTGAGCTGGGGAACTCTGCCTGTCTCTCGTCACGAGAGGCGACTGCAAGTCTTCAAGCTGTCACTGAACCACTGCGAAACGCTAAGTGGTTTTGAAATCTTATTTTTGGGTGCAGAGCTGACATTCTTAATTTGCATTTCCATTGTTCAGGAAAACAGAGGCTAGTTTCTAGGGAGAGCCTTTACAGATGACGACAACAGACAAGAAAGCAGTTGGTGTGACCTCTGCGGTGGCTGACCCCAGGTCGGGAAACCCAAGTGCAGATTAATCTAAGCAAAGCAGCTGGCAGGCACAAAGGCATTCCCGGCTCAGCCATCGTCATCAAGATGGCCTCACCTCGGACATGCAATGGGTTGAGATACGCGAGGTTTGGGGACGTGGGTCTAAGCTCATCACTCCATGCGGATCGGGGGCATGTCCTGTGGCCCTGGGTCAACTTGTTGCCCAGCCAAGGAGCTGCTTACTCCCCTTCGTGCCAGTCGTGAGCAAGAACATATGTATTTCAGATAAACAGACCCTGGAAGGTCTCACCCACCCCATGCACGCTCCCACGTGTGTCAGGGCTGAACCACTTCGTCCAAGCTACAGCGAGGGCCATGGGAAGATTCCCAGCGAGCGCTGGGGCTTGGTCTGGATCCAGAGGTTTTACGGCCTCTTTGTGCTCACTTTACTCATGGGGCAGAGAAAACACACAGCTCACGGCAGCGAGACCTTCCACCCACAGACAGCAACTCAGCCGAGCTAGATGCCTCCTAAAACTTGCTGAGCTTTTTTTTTCTGTCTGCTGTTGAGGCTTTCTCATCATTCACTACTTCGTACGGTCCCTGCGCAACCAAGCAGCATGTGAATGACTTCATTTTCTTTTTCCAGATATTAAGAAATGCTGATGAGGGACTGCCCATTAAATTGGTCGTTGGTATTCACAGTGGGAAAGGCACTGCTCTTACAGCAGGTTTTTCCGCCATATCCAAATCTCTCTGCCAGGGAGCCAATAATGTGTTTTAAGAGAGTTAATAAAAGTAATTGGCCTTCATAAAGGAAAAAGAAGAATATAATGTTGTAACCAGTTCGAGCCACCAAAACTTCAGGAATGTAGCATGAAAACGCGAAAGAAGCCTCCTCGCTGGCAGGGAGCCATCAGGGCAAAGCGGGGATGGGAACCCAGCTGCTCCCCAAGCAACAGGCGCACACACGTGTTTGGGAGATGGCCCAAGAACCGAGTAGGAAACATGCACCAGGGAGAGGAAGAGACAAATTAATTCACAGAACAAGTAGCTGGCTTCCCCAGCCACCGTGAAGCCCCAAACTCTGGTCTTGCCACTACCAAGCCCATGGACACCTTTGGTCATGGGTCCCCGGGGCACGCGCCATTTGCCACTCCATAAACCAACATCGCTGCCCGTCCCCTCCTCAGGGCACCCACAGCGAGGTGCCCCGGGGCAGCGCGGGCGACACGGCCTTGTGAGATTTCGGTTGCTCAAGCCTGCCCACCGCACCGCAAGGCCCAAGCGTTGAACCACAGAGTCAATGCAACGGGAGACGTGAAGTTTTTTGTTTATGTAAGAGTAAGGTTTGCTGTTAGGCACCAAGCGCGGAGAGAATCTGCTTCCCTTATTTGAAAATGCTGCGGTGCGTGAATTTAACATGAATTTAATTAAACAACCGTGAAG
>NW_010551940.1:2258-9372 GCF_000687285.1 Phaethon lepturus
CGTTTGTCGGCGGGGGCCCCCCCGCGGAAACAACCCGGCCCCAGCCCGGCCGGCGAGGGAGAGCTCGCCCAGCGCTCGCGGGTCAGCGGGCTTCACGGCACACACGGGTGCAGAGGTGGGTGCGTGCAGCAGCAAAAGGGACGTTCAGAAATCTCGGTACAAAACCCTACTTCTCCCTTAGCCCGCGCCCCAAACCACCAGCATACGCACGACGCTGGGGTGTCGGACGAGCCCAACGTGGAGTTTATAACGGCACAGGCATACTTACTTCTTTTTTCGCTCATACCTTTCCACGCCGTTATTTCCTTGTGGCCACCACCCCTTTTTTCTCTCCTTACTTCGACAGCCCTGGAAATTATTACCAGAAGGTTTGAAAGGGCTGAGAATTTCTGCCCCCCCGCAATGAGATCCTTGGCCCCACTGCAGAGGGGCACTTTCTCTCCTGAGCTCGGTCGCTCTAGAGGAACATACCCAATACAAGAGGTCACCAACGCCAAGAGACGGCTGTTTGCCGCGCTTCGTCCTGCCAGCCCCAGGGAGGGCCCTGGGGATTAACACCGAGCCCCTGGGCTGGATCCAGCGCGCTCCTCGGACGCCTGTGTGCCAGGAACCTGACCAACGTGCAGGAACTGTTCATAGCATAAACTTCATTTTGAACTTCACTTTAAATAAGCTTCTGCTTTCCACGGTGGGGCAGTGCCCCTTCGAATGCTGTATTATTTTTGTAACTTCAATACTGGAGTATTAGGCTGCTCTGTCCCACGAATTACACCCATAGAAACAGGAGCTGTTTTAAAGGCATCCACTCTAATTATTTCCCCTTTCCATTATCACCAAGGGGCAAGAAAAGAGCATCAAGTCTCTGTTTTGACTGAAGCAGAGCATGAGATGGTTCTTGCTCTGTCATGCTTGGTCGACGTTCTGGCTCCGGTGAAGCTGTCGAACATAAATCCAAGCCATACACATCACATATGCACACTCTGCACCTAGACACACAGCGAGCAGCTCTTCTGCTTTCTACAAAGAAATGCGGAGAAGGGAATAAACTCCGATTTCTGGCCTACTTTATTCTTAACAAACCAGCGGCACCAGTCAGTTTTGGCAGGGCTGCCCCAGGGCTCCGGCTCGGTGCTGTGCCCACCGCCACTGGTCTCCGAGAACGCGGCGGTGGCTTTACAGCAGGGCTTGTGAAGGCATTTGCCCTTCAGGAGGGAGCAAGTCTTATGGAAAATGGACTGACATCTTCTAACTAGTCCTGATAATTCAGATCACAGAGCATTCTCTGTACTTCATTCAAAGCATGTATTAATCCCGAGGTAAAAACTTTTCAACATTTCTTAACTAAAGTCAACAAAAAAACTCCGCTCTGAACTGGCATTTCCACTGCGTTTGCTGTAAATCCTTTTACTTTACTCGAATGAAAAAAAAAAGAACTTCAAATGATGCAGTCCTTGTTCCCTGACACAACCAACAATAAGAAACTGGTGCAAGTATTGCTGTATTTCATGTCAAGGAATATGATGTGCAAATTTTTTATAGGCAGCATAGATCATCACCATCCGTCTTGACAAATTAATCGGCTGCAGTTTTTCTGGGAAAACTATAAACTTAAAACTAACAAAACAAATGAGTTGAACAAGGACACAGGCAGAGCATGAGCATCAGGCGCTTACTGCTCTGGAAATGTGCGGGCTCCGATATGCCCGAGTTCACTCCAGAAAGAAAATTTAGAGTGGTCAAACACACTGCTCTCAGTGCTTCTTACAGTGGAGATATTATATACATAGCAAAAGAATTGCTCATAGAGCATGACCTCTGCAAAAAAACCAGCTGAACTTGACTGATCTGTGAAGGAAACATTAATTCCTCGAAGTAGAGAGCAGCACTCCCAGGGCTTGTCAAGTCAATGGCAGTATTCACGTATTGCTAAGGCTCAGTAACGCCACAGCCCGTACAATTAAGTAGAACCATACCAAATATACCCCGTGTCAACTTCCAGGAGAAAATACGGATGCAAGGGCTTTGGTTCTAACTCGCCAGCTTTTACGCACAGTAGCTGTTTATTAGCGGTGTCGTGGAAGCACCTGAAGGCTGCCATTTGAACAGCAGCTAAGGGTGAAGATTTGTTCTAGACAGAGTGGCGGGGAAGCGTCCCTGTGACGTGCTCTTGGTTACGAAGAGCTCGACACTGCGGACAGACCCGAGAACACATCCCCAGGAGGCTCCACCACATCCGGTCACCATCACTGGAAGTGTTCAAAAAACGTGTAGACGTGGCACTTCGGGATACGGTTTAGTGGGCTTGGTGGTGTGGGGTCGATGGTTGGACTTGATGATCTTAAAGGTCTTTTCCAACCTTAACGATTCTGTGATTTAAGCGTCCTACAGAGAAGGGAGACCGGCGCACAACAGGAGAGCCTGTGGCGGCTGAAGAGGACAGGGACGTACCCTGAAAGCTCTGCCCGACCCCGGCAGCAGCGGAGCTCCTCTCAGAAACAGCCCGATGACCGCAGGCAGGAAAGGCACCGGCAAACCGGGCTAAGGTGTGGCCATTCATAGCCCACACCGTAACAAAGTTTACCCAGGACACCAAAGGACAGTACTATACCTTCAGAAGATGGAAACGTTATTTCATAATCCACCTCCAAGCTACCTCTGTGCTCATGGAAGCCAGCAGCACCTCCTCCGCTTTCTTTTTCTGACTTAGTAAGGCCAAGTTTAAAGCCCGCAGTTTCATAAAAATTCAGTCTTCACATGTACACAGGGAAGCCTACCAGCTGCATTCAGTAAGTAGCTTTTTAAAAGGTAGAAGCTGTATTTGAAATGGAAAAAATAGTTTTATTTTTTTAGAGTTCAAATAATTTTTTGAAAATCTCTCGATTTTTTATTACTCCTTAACACCACACGGACAACCTCCCATGAGACATCCAGATTTTCATCATGAAAAACTGGAATTAAAGAGAATAAAACCAGAACTTATTCTTAATATTAAATACAAGCTTTTGAAATTTAGATCGGGATGACCTTGTCATTTACATTTTCCACAGACAACAATGGGAGTTTATTCCCGGACAAGGAGCACGGGATTCGGGACTAACCATACTTTTAAGTGTGACATTTTAGCTATAAAAAAGTCAAGGAGCCAAATATTCAGTTGGTGTATGTGCCCAAGCCTCCACTCATTTCCCCTGATTTGAGACATTTTACACAAGCCAGAAATCTAAACTCATAATTTTGAATTTTCACTGTAATTGCAAGAGCTCCATACTTACAGTGCAGCCTGAGCCAGTGCCCACTGGAGCCATCTGTAAGGCTTAATTTGATTTTAATAAGAGTTCGATTAAAGCCCTAGGAGAGTTTATAATACAGTTTTGGGGGTTTTTTTAAACAGCTATGGCTTCAATCAAAATTGGGGAATTTGCTCTAAAAACACGAGATCCCACTCAGGGCTATAAACATGATATATAATGGCTAAAAAAGACATGTCAAAATAAATAATACTTTGGAACAGAATTAACTCTAAGAAATGCAGCTGATTCATGCTAAACATTTCCAAAGCTGATAGTCAGAAGATCTCCACCATACCATCCTCAAACTCCGGGGTGAGAGCACTTATGAAAATTTAGACCCAAAACCAGCAAGGATTTTCATGAAGTTACAGAACTGAAACCGTAAGTCAGGGAGAAAATGCTCCTTTATCCATAATATTTTCAGTGTAGATAAAACGCCCGTGTAAAACAGAATAAAATGTGGCGAGATGCGACCATCTCCCCCTTAACTGATTGACAGATAGCAGTAAATTAACAAGTGATGTTTATTAGTTTCATAGTCAAATATGGCGAACAGAATCAAAAGACTGCTCCATAGAAATGAGTGATTGTGAAACCCCTGAAAGTACAATGCCGACTCGGCGAAGTGCATTTGAGCCCTACCTCTCCTGTCACAGTCTCGCACGTCTCACCAAGAACTCTTCACAGACTATAACGTTCAGGCACGCAGAGTTTTCTCGTCCCAGAGCAGCGCCGGGCGCTCCGCTGAGGAGAACTGGCACAGCTCCACCGAAATAAAGACCGAGGCTAACTTACGCCGAGCGCACGCCCGGCCCTTGCCAATGACCTCCCCAGGGACCTATTTCTGCAGCCGTCAGCTCGGCAAAAAACCGTTCAACAGTAGTTTTGCTTGATTCAAGGTTGCAGAATTTGGCCTCTACTCATTTTTGGGTCCTCTTGATTTGATACCATATGCCGAAGGGCTAAGCAGAACTTGGCGGGGGCTTCCCCCCCCCAGCATCTTTTGTTTGGTATAGACGTTAGGAAATAAATTAACGAATGAGTAAGCGTGCTTTTCTTTACAGCAAAAAGAAGGAAAAAGTTTTTCAGATTAAGTTTCTGAATCATGAACCAGCAAAGATTTATAATAAAAAAGTTATATGCAAACCTCTGCGGTGTACCGAGTTTAAATCAACCCCATTATATAAAGACCTTGGCCTGAAAACATGAAGTCAAACGCAAAAAACCTGATTGTAACCAGAGCAAAAATCTGATTGAATACAGCAGCAGCCACTGCTCATTAGTAAGGCGTCCCACGGACAGCTGTAAAAATCTGACATCACCCCCACACAGCTCTAAAATTTGAGTTCTTGCATGTAGTAAGTGGAGGAATACTGCAGCTACACCCAGCTCAGTCCCTGTAAAATTTTCCCAGATTTCAAGTTATTTCAAGTGTAAAAGGAGGGCTAGTTGTCTGCAGAAACTATACACCCCGCTCTCCCCAGCCGCAGAAGTACGAACAGTGTGCAAGACCAGAAATCTTTATGGACAAAGTTTATCTTCTAAGATTTCATTCACACTTGTTTAATTTTTAAATATCCGATAATTTTTTTTTTTTTTCAGTTTGTATTCCTGAAGGGCCAGGTTAGTGGAGAACTTAGCAGAACTCATCTAGATAAATAACCTGGTAACCATTCTTATCCCCCAAAAAAATTTAGATTAATTTGGATACAGCTTTGACAAACATTAAATCTCTTCTTTAATGATGTTCCTCAAACAAAACAGTTAGCAAAATATCTGAATTTCCTTGTATAATGTCACATTTTAATGTAAACATCAAATAATGTACCAAAAGTTTTACTGGAAAAAAAAAATTAAAGCGGCACAATTTTTTATACCACTGGAGAAGGGGGGAGGAAAAAGCCAGATTACAAACATTTACACATGCATAGTGGAAAAAAAATTAAACAAACAAACAAAAAAGTATTTTACTAAATTCACGCATTTTTTTTAAAATAGTTATTAAATCTACTAAGCACCAACATACCTAAAAATTTATTTTCAGCTTCATGATTCATTTAAAAAACCTATCAAATTAACTTTTCAAACAAGCTTATATTACTAGCTTGTCCAAAAATAAAATGTAGAGGTTTTGGGGGTTTTTTTTTGTGTTGTGGTTTTTTTTTGTTGGGTTTTTTTGTGGGTTTTTTTGTTTTTTGTTTTTTTTTTTTTATTGTTTATTTTAAAGTATAACAATACTTTTTAATCTGAATATTTCCAAACAATGGCATAGGTGTCTGCAAAGAATGCCTTTAAACTTTACCCTACAGTGGATGGAAAATACAATACCACATCATACAGGATCTAAAACTATAAAAGTCTGAGAATGCAGCATCCCTTCACAAAAAAGCTGATAAAACTGAAAGTATTTAGAAGATGCTGCACCTTTATTAAAAAAAAAAAAAAATTAAATGAATTTAAGCAGAAATAACATACATTTTTACATTAACTGGCCATTTCTGGTACAGAAACCCAGCATAGTACGCTAATGTTATTGAATAAATGTAAATGCTACTTACAATCTTCTTAAATACAATTTAGACAAACTTTTTTTTAATTTTTTTCTTTTTCCTTTTTTTTTTCCTTTCCTTTTTTTGAAGTTGTACAGGTGACCTCTCAGCTGCTAGTTTAATGCAACATATCATTAACATTACACAAATTAAAAAATAACGTGTGTGTGTTTTCCTACAGAAAAGCTTCCAAAAAACCGACCCACATCAAAAAATGCAAAATAATGGAATATAATTAAAAAAAATTAGTTGCAAGTCTAGCAGCAAAGCAATTAAGTGAGGATATATTTACTAATATAAACAAAGGGAATATTTGCAACTACAAGGTGAAGCCCCAACTATCTTAGATCTACTGACACAAATAAAAATTAAATTCTCTCTAAAAAAAATAATCTGATTATTTAAAATAGGAGTAAAAGCCATTGCTACCTGATGAACTACCTAGGCTAAGTTCCTGAAACAAAGACAAAGGGTCGCTATTCTTTTTTGTCTGCTCAGGAGGAGGTTTGGGCTTTGGCGGAGCCCGCAGAGCACTTGCGTAGGACATGACAGGCTTGCTCCCACCAGCGTTCTGCTGGCTGTTGCTGTTCGACTCAACGATCTGCTTGTTGGGCATGAGAGGTGGGAACTGGCCAAGGTGTTGTAGCACGCTGTAGTTGAAGGAATTGGAGAGTTGTATGTTTTCAGCCTTCAGGTGTTCCTCTGGGGGCTTGACTGTCTTCGGTGGAGCTGCAAAAGGAGTAACCAGAGTTTATCTAAGTGAACAGCTCTGACTTAGGAAATCTACCTAGAGTAACCCCAAAGCAAATACTAAGGGGTACTACAACTACCTCTTCTGGTAACCTTCCCCACTACCACCACCACCACTTTTCCGTGCTAAGTCACTCTTGGTCCTAGGAAATTTCGTCATCAAGTTACCTAGCTTCATTTCCAACTACTAGATCTTGTATTATCGTTGTCAGCAATGCCAAGATGACTGACATTACTAAACATATTCTCCATGTGCATCTACCTGCTGAGTTTGTAACGCTGGACCTGCAAATCTGCACCGGCGGATTTAGCAGATGCACTGAAGGTAAGCTGCCTCAGAATGGGATCTACTCTAATTTAAACACTTTATCCACTGAGACAGCACAAAGACTATTTCATTCTTCTTGCTTTATAGCTTAATAGGCTAAAATTAAAATTTACAGCGCCATATATAATTCATTCTCAAACAGCAATTCAGAGTCCTGAATGCCAACCAGCTAATTATTGATATTTAAGTCTGAATGC
>NW_010551940.1:9403-17223 GCF_000687285.1 Phaethon lepturus
TATGTTCTTGCTCCACATTTAACAACTCCTGTAACTATCAGAAAAAATGGTGCTTTAAACCATAGGTATAAAACTGCTTTCAACCTAATTTCCTGAATCCTAATGAGGTATCTTTCTTTTGTCTGGAGAATTCTGCTGTCTTACACAGCTAGAGAAACTCTACACTGAAATGCAGGTACACAGTCTATCTAAAACAGCCTAGGAGTTGGGCAACAGATATATTCAGTAATTATTTCAATCTTTAAATGTATATGTTATTTTTAAAGCGCATACACAAGTATGTACCACCAAATGAGTACAAAAGTAGAAAAACTTAAGTGTATAGTTAAGTTGCTCACTGGAAGGGTGACACACAGGCTTTTGATAAAGTAACTAGAACCAAATAAACATCCAGCCCACAGAAGAATGAATATGGAAAGAACATAAGCAAAACAGTTTTGCTGGGGTTGCTACAATAAAAAAAAAAAAAAAAAACCAAAAACAAACAAACAAACAAAAAACCCCAACCAAAACAGAACACAACCAAAAAAACCCTCCCAAAAATAACCATAGCACTCAAGAGAAGACAAGTAATGACTAGCAGGGCCAGAGGTGAAAGCTATGTGTGGTAGAAGTGTCTAACTGAAGAAAAAATATGAAATAAACATATTAAGAACTTAATTTTTTTTCTATCAACAGAAAAAGCAATGCAAATCAAGCTCTCAAATTGCAGTTTTCAAAAGTGCCTGCAGGTAACAACACCGAGCAGTTCACAGCGGCTCTCCCTGCACTCCATAAATCCACCTTGATACAACTGGGTACTTGTGCCGCGGCCGTTCCTGATGTATGGGAAATATAAGCCCTTGGACAGTCTGGCGTTACGACTGCTCGCTCTACGGCAACGGATGCAGGCACAGGACTAGTCCATAGCATCTCATTCTCAAGGATAAAAATCAACAGTAACCAAAACCACTGAAGTAATTGGTCATTAACCCTTAGCACTATAAAACACATTTGGGCTTTAAATATGATCATCATAGTCAGTGAGCTGTAACAGCAGAAAAGCACAGCAGCCATAAAAATAGAGATTTGTTTGCATGAACTATTAGATACAGGGCAATGTTGCACATATATTTATTTACAAAATAGAAACCATGCTTACCTACAATAAAAAAATATTTTCTTAGCAGATGCAGATACTAGTCAGAACTCACCCCTTTGTTTAGGATTTATTATTTGACAGCAAACATACAGATATGGTACTTTTTATATTGGCATCTGTCCTCTGAGGACTTTACTCACAAAGATGTTCTCAACCTTTACATTAAAGCAAGGAAATGTGGTATCAGCTCATCCCATCCTTACTAGGGTTCCTGAGCCCCTATTAGATAACCACAGATTCCAGAGAGCAAGTGCAGAGGTGGATGCCACTCTTGATGACACATAATATCATCCATTCAGCTCCTTGATTTTCAGGAAAAATATAAATAGATTGAAGGAGGTGCCCTCAGCTTGAAGCTCTGAACGTAGCACTAGACAGTGCCATAAATACGTCTTTATAAAATAACATTTTCACACTTTGGAAATGAAAATGCACATTAGGAATTTAATTCTTGAGCACTGTCACCAATATAAACAGCTTTTTTTCCATTCAGTCTACACTGCATGTTTCTACTTCACAACTACCATACTATGAAATTAAAAGATATTTTAGGTTTATAAAATTTGACCAAAAGCAATTAGATCTTTTCAGGGCAATAAAACTAGCTTATAAATATTTTTTCACATTATTAAGTGTTTTTAATATTCACACTGGAAGACTGTTCATTTTTTTATTATATGTTTTTTAAATTATAGTTGGAAATCCTTAAAGCAAAATCATGGAGAAGAAACTGTACTATCCTGGTAATTTTGGTTTTTTTTTTTTCACAAATACTAAAAATATGGAGAACAGAAGAATAGCTGCACTGCTCCAACTGCAGCTTTTTTTTAATCACTGAGAAGTTAATTTAGTTTCTCTCTGCTAAATCAATCAGCACTGCTACTACCACCAGGGAAGCCAGGTTCCAGTGTGATTCTTCCACGGTGAGAGTTTAAACTTCATCATTACTTTGATGAAGTACCAGAATTTACTGGGAAATACACAGAGATTACTAATTTGGTTTTTGTTGTTTCTCCCCCAGACTGTAATATCAACAAGAAATATCATTGATTCTGGCAACAAATAACCTATCTTGCAAATAAATCCCATCAGTTACCTTAGCTCCTTTTAGTAAAAACTCAGGTGCACTTGGAACCACCGTAAGGCAATATGTGGGTTTACTAGAACTTTTGTGAGAAGACTAAGAAGCAGTATTGCTTTTTGTAGATGACGAATACTCAACAGTATTCTTAAGAAACCAGCAACGTACCGGAATGTTAACAAGACAGCAAATTAAAATAGGATTACTCTAAGCAAACCTTTAACTACTAAAACACTGAATACCTTAAAAACATCTTTGCTTAAATTAGTTTTGGGATTTGAAGAGATGGAAGAAAACATTTTGTGAAAAGGAAAAAAAAAAAAACAAACAAAACCACTCCACCCCTTTCATTTAGACTTGCTCACTCCAGCCTACATAGTCTATTTAATGGAGCAGAGAGAAAAGCAGGGAAGCCAAGATCAAGTCTGTACCTACCTAACAACTCCCGGGGTGGAACTGCTCTGGTGGCTCCGTTGCATGGAATGTTTGGGTATGGGGCAGATGGGGAGGAGTTTACCCACAACTCAGGTGATGAATAGTTGAAAGATGACTGGTTACTGTGGTCCTGAAGCTCTTTACACTGACCAAGACTGTCTTGAGGAGTGCTTAATTCTTCAGAACAAGCCTGGACTGAACTAGAGGAAATTCTTCTTTGGTACAACGGCCTGCCTGGTCCTCTTGGTTCATACTGCAAACGAAAAAAAAACAAAAAAAGGCCTTTTGTTCCCTTTATTGAACTGCAAGTATCAAATACCATTTTCCATCCCATTTTTTTCCCTGCAATGCCTTATTTGAAAAAAAAAAAAAAAGAAAAAAAGAAAAAAAAGCCCTTTGCATTTAGAAAGAAATCTAATACATTTCAAGGTGTATTTTGTGTATTGCAGTCATTGATAGTGTATTTTAATCACACAAAACAGACACAGAATTTTAAATAAAGTGCAAAAAGCTTCAACTGAGATTCCTTAATTCTTATCAACCTTTACATCTTACACGCCTACGTGGGAGATGTATCACACAGTGAGGAGGAAGATACCCAGCATTTACAAAGGAAGCACAGAAAGATACAAGAGCAAGAGAAAACGTTCAATTACAACCTAGAGAGGAAAAAAAATGGCTTTTAGTTTCCAAAGGACAAATGAGTGACTTGTATACCAGGATTTGGGGAAGCGTGATACATTTGTATACTGGATTTTCTGTATGTACAGTGCATACTGTGAGAAGTGTGCACCCTCAGGAGAAATAATGCAAAGAATTTTATCTGAAGCCACAGAAAATACTTGCTTCCATAAACCCTGTAGATCATATAGATGAAAATGGCAAGAGCTCCATTAATCTATCTGGTGGCTTCAAGTGTTCAAATTTAAGGACTCTCTGAACTCTCTCAAGATTCAAACCAAGCCTGCTGCATTGCAGCTTGCTTTAAAAAACTAGACACAGTATTTGCTTCCTTCTGCACTGTACTGACTAACAAGAGCACAAATAACAGAAGTCATAAAAGTAAACCTATATTCGGTAAAGGCAAAAATTAAGTGTCCTAAGGAAATGTCATAAAAAATTAGCTAAACAAACATCAAATAACTTGTTTCCAAGGCCACAATATACAGACAAGGAAAAAAAGAGTGCATGAAAGAAAACTGTAATATCTCATTATAGCTGCCACACTATTATGATATATGAAGGGAAGAGCACTTAAGATATCCTGTCACTCCACTCACTTGTGGATATTCAACAACAAAAAAAACAAAATTCAGACATTACTGCCTGAATCACACCCAAAAAGTATACTACTTATTGCGTTTAAGGGGCAATTTTGCTAAGCAATCAGGAAGTTAAAAGTTCTGGACACTTGCAAGTACAGGACCAGACAGAATAACTTGGGTATTCCCTTTGATAAGCAGTTCAAATCTGTTTTGACAGATAAACATATGCAAAAGCTTTCAAGTATCAAGTCAATGAACAGTTTTATAAATAATGATTGAGAAAACAGTTTAGTAAGGACACCAAAAGTCATGATACCTCCCCTGACACCTGCCTTATATGAGGGATCTCTGTTAAAAATACACCTAAACCTGCATTTTGATTTCTTTGTATACTCAGTCCTACCCACCCACTGAGCTAGCAGTCTTGGAAACTTTACAGGCAAGTGTCTGTCTTGTAACACTTTCACTGCATTTGGCATTTCTGTCACATATTTTGAAAGGAAGAAGAAATAAGAACTAAATCGAATTTGCACTAATTACACAAAGGCTCGCTCATTTGTCTTCAAATAGCGGGAGCTGTCACAAACTCTGTAGGAATATTTATTAGTTTATTACTGCTGAAAAGCCATTGTTCCTATGTCCCGCTGTACTGATGGCATTAACTGTTGTCACAAAGTATTAGATTTTATACAAGGTGCTATGGCTTAATGGACTGAGACATAGAATTTCTAAACATCTATAAAACCGAATCTTACTACAGCTCTAGCTGGGCCTGAGGACTCCATTAACCTCTCTGGATCTGTATATGACAAATATGTAAAATGCACTGGAATCCAATTTTAGTTATTTTGCCTAGGCATATAAACTAAATATTTTCTATTTTCAGAAGTCGAAAGACAATTAAATATGTATTATGTGGGATAGTGATGAGCGGGTATACCCCCACAACTTTTGTAAAAACCTCGACAGAAATGCATCACAGAACAAGCCACTTAACTTCATGTACAAATTTTGGATTACATGCAGTCAGCGCAAGATTATCTAAGAATATTGATTTTGACATTCCTGGAACACAGCCTGGCTCCAGCTTACTCCGTGTCTACATATCATACACTCCTTAGCACTCCAGATGCCAACAGGGATTAAAAACTCCTGTTCAAAACGTGACCTGCCCTAGTTGTATGTGCCTGCATAGACTGCATCCCATAACACATACCCTTAGGAATCCAGAACAAAAAAAGATCAAGAGGGATAGAGCCAGTTCTGGTGTGGCAGGGTTTGCGCTGGACCCAGATTCATGCAGCACAGCTGGATATCTCTGCACTGATTTCCAACACTCTGAGCCCCTAAAATACACAGGGTGGCTTTACACAGAACTCGCTCAGGCCAGGTGGGATTTATTAAAACAGTTTTTGTACCATGCTAAAACTGCTCTGGTCTCAAGTTCAGATGAAAAGAACGACAAATACGCACAGGGTGAACAGAGAAGACAGAGAAAATTTTTACTTCACAGAAATTCCTAGCGTGAGCTTTTGAGAGGTGAGTATGACCACTTCAGAATGTAATTTGATATTAAAATGACACAACAGTTGCATACACAGACAAAAATGCCTACCTCTTCTAAGCTGTGGAGCGAAGAAGCAGATACTGCTCGAGATGCGAGTGGATGAAATGGCTCCTGACCAACTGCATGCTGATGATTCTGTATTTGTATAAAAGGGTTTTGTTGCGACCTATGGGGCAATGGAGGTATACCATAATGAAAGCCCTGCCCCATAAGGTGATTCTGCTGTAGGTTAGCATAAGTCCATGATCCATCAGGTTGCAGGTATTTCAAGGGAGATGGGGCTATATGTTCAGATGGCATTGAGAAAGGGGGATTGTATATTTGGGGTAAATGCTGCTGAAATGCTGGGTTACTGGGTATTTCAATGTCTCTGTTGTTTTCAGTGAAGTTAGGAAAGTGACCGCTGTGGTTAGCGCTGCAGGAAGGAGAAGGGAGTGCTGGTGGGCTTCTGGGCTGAACTTGTCTGTATTGCAACAGTCTTGACTGAGGGGGTGGCATTTCAGCTAAGTCCCGACTTTCACTTTGATCACGGTGTGACAGTTCTCTGAGCAAATCCTGGAATCTGTATTGACAGAATAAATGTATCAAGAAAAAGAAAGAATGTTTTGCTGAAATCCCACTCTTTTTGTGGTTGAGAAAACCCAAAAGCAGAAAACACTGAATTTAAACATACTCATCTTTGAGCTTACTGACCCTAACTTCAAAGGATAGGACTGTCAGCAATCAGAAATTAGGCACAAGAGGATTAATTGGATGAAATACCTACCTGAATCATCTCAAAGTTTTAATAACTCTTGAGATTTCCTTTTCAGTCAGAAGAATCAATTTTTTGTTATCTCTTAAGAGACAACTAAGGTAAGGATTTCCTACTTTATCATACAAAGTGAAAAACTTCACATAGTTAAAGAAAATTTTAACCCCTTAAAAGGCAAACCCCAGAACAATCGGGGATTCCCCTCGCAGAATATACTTCCAAACTTCTTCAAAAGGTCAAGAATATTCAATTCAGCACTTCACAGAGTCAGATAAGAGAGCATTTAGAGGCTTTACCATGGCTATAACAAACCAGATGGAAAACAAAGCATAGTGGGAAATGACAGTAAACAGAGGCAATTTAAAAAATCCAGCCTTTACAATACACATGATTAAAGCTGATGACCACTGGAATCATTTTTCTGTTTATGTTCAACAGCTTCCTTTCTTGCCCTCTAATGCTCCATCTCCATTTTTTAATCTACTTTTAAAAGCAAAGGCTTTTTGAAAAGGAAGAAAAGTTTGGGTTTTACTGGGGAGCAGTGTTTGGGAAGGGGCTGGTTGGTTTGTTTTCAAGCACATAAATATGAGGCTGCTAATTCAGTTTGAAGAATTTACAACTTACATAGGCCTTAACTACACTCAGACAACTCTTTTATAAACAGAAGGTTGTTACTCTCTATCCATTCCTTATTCCATAAATACAGCACTGAAAAGCTCCATAAAAGTATTTTTCCCACTACAGCTTTACTAGCCAATATACTAACAGAATAAAGCATAACACATAATAAAAGCATAGTTGTAAGTCAGCCTGCCAACTATTTTAACCTCCACAATAACAGCAGCAAAAAGCAGTACCTTGAAGTGTCTTGCACTTGATCACAGTGTTACAGATAGGTGCCCACTGCTCAATTTTATACAAGCTCTGATGACTCAGTAAACAAATACCTTGAATATGTTGCCTCTGTTTCATCTTCTGTATTACTGGCAAGTTTCCAGTTTGCCCTAACTTGCTGCTGTTGATGCAATCCAATTGGTTGCTGAGGAAGATGTGGTAGATGAGGATGGTGATGGTGTTGATATGGAATAGTGCCTTGACTGAGATAGGCATTATGTTCATTCCATTGCTGTAACCTGGCTTGTTGTTGCTGCCTTATTGTTTCCAAAGCTACATTTCCATGCATACGATCTATAAAAATAGTTTTAGAAAAAAAATTTATCTAATGCCCCTTTTTAAAGATCTTCATGTCAGAAAAAAAGAATACTTTTTATACAGTATATTCCAGGGCCTATTATATACTAACTGCATTGCAGTGTATAACCTGGTTATTTAAATCATATGGAAAAATCATATAAACATGAATCTTCTAATAAAGTGCTGAATATTCAAACATGCCTCAAGCAGCAAATTATTCTCAGTGACATTACTTATGGAAACTAACCCAACAATGACCCAATTCAGAGCAATATGCCTTAAAAAGTAAATACCTCCTTCATTTCCACTTCAATGTAGTTATAATTGCACACTCTGAATTTAAATAAAGAAAAGTCACCTACCTAAAGTGTCCCCTAAGGGCA
>NW_010551940.1:17254-95575 GCF_000687285.1 Phaethon lepturus
TTCTCTTCAATGAAGTTGTTCAAGTGGGTTGGCAGAACAGGGTTGTGCTGTGCAATAGGCCTCAAAGGATTATTGACTTCTTGTAACATAGGTGGGGGGTGTTGTTCTGAAATCACAGCATCTACAGCAGGAGAATGTGGTCGGTGGGGAATTGGATTATTAAAAAAAGATTGGCTGGGGCCTGCCTGGTAAGCAGGGGAAAGCTGCGAAGGTTGCGGAGGCTGCTGATTCAAATGATTATGCTGCTGAACTACCTGGCTTTGCTGGGGTGGCATTTGGTTTTGTTGTTCAGGCAAGTGATTTTGCTGTTGACTTAAAAGGTTTTGCTGCTGTTGCAGAGGATATGGCTGCCTTGGTATCTGTGATAGGTGCTGGAAGTGGCGATTGGGAACTGCATACTGTGAGTGGGGTGGGGTGAGATGGAGATTCAGCTGCCTGGGGTTAAGATTATCTTTGCGATGAAATTTAGCATTAGGATAACCAACACTGGAACGTGACTCTGGGCTTCTATTCTGAGAATTTGCTTCTAAGTCAACCTAGAAAAAGAGAATGGAAAAACTTGGAAAATTCACATTAAAAAAACCAAACAAAACACATGTCATTAATGAATAAATTCATTAAGAGATAACCGTAAAAAAAAACCAAAGCAAACCAAAAACAAGCTCAAAGTTGTCAAACCCACCTGCTTGGATTCCACAGGTTTCTTCTCAGGTGTTCGAATTTTATTGATTTCAGGCCCAGCAGCGTTTTCACTTTTACCTAAAAACATTTAAGAAACTAATCAGTTTCAGTGGAAAAATTATTATTTTGGGTTTTTTCTTCCAGACACAGGAAAATTTAGACTTATTAGTATAGCATTTACAGCATCATAGACATTTAATGTAATTTACCCAAATAACACTTTTCCTTTAAACTCTGCACTTTGTTCATTAATCATCACTAAGTCGTTCTTCCAACTTAATTGCAAATAACATCAGCAGTAGTTATCACTGGACTGCAGAACAGAGACAGACCAGTTATATCCTCAGCTAACACAAACCCCAACTTTCCTTACTTCCTCCTTTGAATCCCACAATATCTTACTCTGTTAATGGCAAATCACAGGTTATTTCCCCAACTCTACAGATCCCTCTGTTTCACTTAGAAAGAACGAAAAAAAAAATCCTTTTCACAATGCCCTATTTAAAGTACAAAATCCCTCATAACAAAAGTGATGCACAATGTAATTTCAACAACTAACCATTGCGACTTTGTTCATGTTGCTCCTTGTCCTGATGCTGAAGCTGCTGCTGTTGTCCTATGCTAACGGGTGAATGGTGTCCCAGGCCATAAGGTATAGGAGACCCACGCCCATGTGCCTGTAACAGGTTCATGTTATATGCCATAGCTGCTTGATGAGTAATGATTCGAGGGTCAACTGCAAACCTACCCTGATACCCCGTCCATGGTACCTACGTAATTTAAAAACAAAAACAAGAAAAGATTCCATCTGTTAAAGTACATTAAAGGAAGTACAGTAACAAAAGCACACTGATGTTATGTTCATAACAAGCAGTTTTCCATGCATCAGATGACCTGACACACTAACACACAACTACTGGTGGTGCTGGAAAGGGACAGCAATAAGAGCAGGCCTAACAGCAAGGGGCAAAGAGCAAAGATTTTGGAGGACTACCCTGGGGAATAATTTTTGTACAGAAACCAATTCTTGTTTCAGTGGTTTCAAAATTCAGAGAGAAAAGACTGATGGACAAATTATATTTTAATAAACTTTCTATTCATCTCTTCTCTAAGTAAATAGAGGTGGATGAAGTTCAAGAAAGTAAAAAGTCCTTTTTCCTGGTAGTTAAAGAGAGATTAGGCTATGTCTCAGGGTGGGGGGAACAGAGAGAGAAGCCTCTAACCTGAGGAATTCCTTAAGGCCCTTTTCCCACCCAGCGCTGTAATCATCTAACACAGAACGAGCGGGCATACCATACCTCTGCACCCACAAGACACTTGGTGAAGTTAACAGGACTACTGGCAGAATCAAGAGACTATCCACATGTTATGAACGACAGGGCCACTCCAAAGTGTCTATGCTACATGACACATGTATTGCAGAGTGTCTTCCTAAATATTTGAAATAAAATCCACCTCCTGAAAGCATGTAGAAAAGTCATGAATTTTTACAACTTTTTAAATTTTATTCCTAAAAGGTCTGCAAAGACGACAGCTCTAGATCAAATTAGTTCAATCTCGCCCTGTAGGGAATTTATTAAAAGGAGGAAAATGTATGAATAAGAGGAGAGTGCAGGGAAAGTAATCATTAACACTCAGGCTGACAAAGCATCCTTTACTGACGACAGCAGACAACCTCCTCATGTTTTTACCTTGGATATGGAAACTGCCTTAAACAAACCAAAGAGATAATTTTATCTTAAATGAACATAAACTCATTTTACTGCCGTTCCTACTTGTTTTCACTGTAACAACTTTAATGCCATTCTTCTTTTAAATTAGTATTTACCCTTGAAATGTGCACTTGAGCTTTAGGCTACTATTGCATCTGTACAATCTCAAATCATCTCCAACAAGCTTCTTTTCAAAAGCAGCTGTCTCATTAGTACCTCAGTCTTCCCACTTAATTATTTAAAAAATCCATCCTCAGGGAAGGTGAGCTCAAAATACTTATTTTTAATATATTTCTCTTGTTTGGAAATACGTAAAAATATATTAACCTTAGAATAGTAAGACAGAACTTTTAAAGTTATCGTGGTTTGATATTAATATATGTAAGCAAGTATGACAAAGATACAGCTGCTGGCCTTCTCATTGCATTTAAATTTATCCATCAAATGCAGATTTCTAGTATGCTAGGAAAAAGGAAAATTCCTTGACCTAGCAAAGAAAACCAGTCTGTAGCTGTGAGATGATCTAAGACACAGAACTGAAACTAGAGTTTCTACAGCCAGTTCCCTATAGAGCATCCATAACCTAAATTACAATAGAGGACTTATATAATTATTAAAAACCAAATTAACTGTATGCCAATGTTTAGCATCATGAATGGAATTAAACACATCTGCATGTGTGGGTTCCATGTCCTTCATGTCTTCAGGAGTTGTGTACAACACATACATGTTACTCCTCAAAATCCCTTCTGCAGCCTTTGTTCTTTCCTCCCCATTCTCCTCCTGGAATACGTGACTGTGGAGGTTAAAAATAAAGCAAAGACTGCTCCTTTAATTTGCTAAGTTTTGGTAGGATAGTTTTATTAGTCCTGCAAAATTCCATACATAAATGTAGCCTAAAAGGCCTGATTAGGGATCTCCACTGTGTTCCCAAATGCCATTAAGGAAAGGGATCGGAGAGGAAACTGGTTTACTATGAGGCTCTGGAAGGGGAAAATATCCCATTATGCTTATTTTTCTTATCACTTCACTTCAGACACCCTGCACTGCAGACAACCAAAGCTGGTAATTTAAACTGCATGAAGCCAATAAAGAGAAACAAGCTCTGTCTGAATCACCTGTGTCTCTCCAATGATTAAGAACTGGGCTAGGCAATTAATTCAGATGCAGGTATCTCAAGTCAGATGAGACAGATCGCATTGGTGTGCCTAAACCTTGAGCTGAGAAAATACACCAAATTACATGAACATGAAATTGCTTTTAGGCTGCCTCGAGTTATTTGTGGGAGCAATGTTTTAAAAAGTCCTCATTTTCTGGTGGTCCTCTGCACAGCCACTGCTAGAGCCAGCTAAGCCCACACATCTGAAGCGCTGAAAAAGTTTGCAAGATATTCACTAACTGATTTTGCCACTCAACATACAATAATTGAGGGGGAGGGGAAAAACAGAAAGTTAATTCTTACAGGCAAAGGCACAGACATGACCATATTTCCTCCATAGACAGCAGGTACATATAGAATACTTGTCCCAGTGTGTGGATCTATCCTTTGAACAGGACTTGGAGATTTCCCCAGATTGGGGTGAGGTCCCAGAGGAGGAGGGGGAGGAGTATATGCTCGGATAGGATTTCCGATTAAAACAGAAGGATTGGGCTGAACTGAAAAGAAAGAAGGGAAAAAAAAACCCAAAAAGATATACATACAAAAAAGATATATACACAAAAAGAATATAACAACTATTTATTTCCTTCTTTTTTCATCCTAATAGCATCTATCTTTTATAAAACATGTCTGCAACTTTCTAACAGGATAGGCCTGACACACCGAGAAAAAGCATTAATCCAACTCTGTATCCCATTTCAAAAATTTGAAGAGGTAGAAAATACAAATTGCGATACAGAAACAGGTAGCTGGTAACTGCATTAATGAAAGAATGTCCCAAACTAATTAAATATGCTGACAGTCAGAGTAGCTGCTAAACACTGCATCAAAAACTAGAACCATCCTTCTTTCTTTAGCAGGGAAGACAAGCTTTAAATTAATGCTTTCTCAAATTAATAACAAAATTAAGCTGTTCCATGCAACCTTGCAAAAGTAGGATCAGTAATATCTGGATATATGACAGCACAATTTAAATTCAAGTACATCATAAAACAGCACATGCAAAGTAATGCCCTAACTCTTTTAGTGCAAATACACTGGCACGGTATTTCACGTTATGAATTTCAAACACAGCCATTTTTAAGAGGCCAACAACTACGGTGTGTTAAGGCTCTGAAGTCAGTGTGCACAACACCTATAAAGGGATAGCCTCGGAAATACCTAACATCCACTTAACAGTCTATAATGTTTCCCAAATGCACACAAGAAGTAAATGGCTTTCAAGCAGAGAGCAGACCAGATACTCTATTTATGTCAAATTACTATCAACTTCACCGAAGCCAAATCAGCATAAGCTCAGGGGAATTCCTTTGGTAAGAACAGAGATACTTACCAATTCCATCGGGTGGGAAATGGTCATTCTGACTATGATGATGGACCTTGCCCTTTAAAGGGAAAAACAGTAATAGTAATGCTTTGCATTCTTACATGAAACAAAGCTTTTAATTCCAAGTAAGCACTATAGTTAAATACAAAACAGAGTCTGAAATAAGTTAGCCAAACATTTTATTCTTACACATTCAACGGTCCAGTTCCATGAATTGGAACTGACTATGATTCACAAAGCTGGACATTAAATACCACTAACTCAATTAAACAGTGGGTCATTACCAGTCCCCCTGGAGACACTCCCTTCCAGGGCCTGTTTTCAGATGCAAGGAGAATTACAGCAAGCTACCTTGAGTTTCCTTTTCACCGCCTTATTTCCTGCTCTCTCACTACTTTTAGGAGCAGCACCCAGTGCTAACGTAACCCTCAGCACTCCTCTTCAGTGGCAGCTCTTGGTGGAACCGTGATCCATTTTCTTCTCCAGGTTTCAGCAAAACAAAAAGTAGCTTGGAGACAAAGTAGCTGCCACCAGTTTTACTCAGTTGCTCACCCAGCCTCCTCAGACATTGCCACCCTATACCATCCCACATACTTGCTTCTGGATCTTGGCCCCTTAGTGACTGCTCCCCCAAAAGTACTATTAGTAGAGTCAAGAACCAGAGTACCCTGGGGAAATTGTTTTTCCTTGGTGAACTGTACATTAGAAAAGGAACTGAGTTATCCTTCATACACACTCATGAATTTACAGCATCAACTAATTGGTTAATATTCATAAACTGTGAGCACATATTCAAATGCTGGTTATGTGCTCTTAAGTCTTTTGCAGGATAGGAATACCTTACTTAATCCAGACCTAAATACATTCACAAATGTAGAATAAATCTAAAAACACTTCGATGCAAAACTTTTCTTGCCTAGGAGATAAGTCTAGGCAGTTTTCCACCAGTCTGAGCGAATTAGTCAGGGTACAAAGACAGGTTGTTTGACGCTGTTGACTCATGCATAAACTAGATTAAAGAACTAGTCTCTGAATTTTCCTCCCATTTTAAAAATTAATTATTGAAAAATAAAATAGTAATTCCTTTTCATTGCACTACTTAAGCAAAAGAAACCTGCTTATTCACTAAAGAGAGCAAGATTCAATCTAAAACAAAATTCAGAGGAGCTACATGCCTTACTCACTTGTGGTTACTACGAGGCATATCTGTATCTGTTATGCTGTCAGTCAGCATCAAGCCGTATGTGCAGAAGTGTAACAAATCTCTGTTCTACCTACCATCCTTGTGTTTTATAGGGGCCATATTTTTAAAACTGAAATAGCAAATAATTACATAAATCCCTAAGAACAGCTGTCCTGTTGAACAGGAGCTTCAGCATATAATGATGTCAAATTGTGAGTGTAAGTCAACTGGCACCATTTGTAAGATGGGGACAGGAGGTTTCTTTTGTCTTCTCATCTTTTCCCTTTTTTTCTTTTTCATGGTTTTGATGGCTTAACGATTTTACAATAGTCTATTAATAACTGAACTGTTATCGCTTCTCAAAGATTTCCAGCTCAAGGTTCTTTTCCCTACCCATCTAAAAAACATCTAAACCCACACTTCAGCTGACGACAACTGAGAGCACTGGAGGACAGATACACTCATCTTCCTCTAAAACCTTGCTCCACCTTCAGGGTATAAAAACTGCATTATATAAAACCACCTAGAGGAAACGCAGATTTAGGTCCCTGACTTGGGGCAGTTAACAGCCTCGTCACTCCAGCATCCCCCTTTAGTCATCAGACAGGAGAAGAGAGTGCTCTCCAGAGACTTAATCAGAGCTGTGGCCCTCGCTGACTGTATAAAATGTCTAGGATGATGACGTATCCCGATCAAGCGCCTGAATCCAGGCCTAAAAGCTGAACACAGGCAGTGACTGGGAGATAGGCATAGCTGTGAAAGTCAGAGCCTAGTTTACTGAACGCGAACTACCCTGCGGGGAGCTCCGAGTTCTGGAAACTTTCCACTTCCACATCATGACCTTTAATAAAGGCTGTGCCTCTCCAACTCTGCTCTCCTCTGCGCTTCCACCATCCCCAGCCAAGCCAAACGCCGGGGAAGGCAGACGCTCTCTCAGACGGGGCTGCCGAGGAGCACAGGCCCACAGCTAGCCAGGTCCGTATTAGCTGTTTGCTTCTCAGAGAGACAGGACTGAAACTTCTTTCCTTCTTCCAAAAAATAAGAAGCAAAGAGGTTTTTATGTCCTTAAATAAATCCGAAAGCAATTCTGCTGTATAAGAAGGTGCCCTTTTTACAACATCACTTTTCACCCCGTGTGAAAGGCAAGCCCTGAATTGCACGGATGTCCACAAACTCACCACAACACATCCTACCGGAGGCTGTTCGCATTTTTTTGCTACAAAATACACCAGCACTGGGTTTTTCATCTTTCATCTTTTAATGTTAAATATCGTATTTAGGAGGTCTAAAATGAGCGAAGCTAACCACCTGCTTTTAAAACTTGAACAAAGGGAAACGTATCTATGTTTGAATATTACCCGCTCGCTTTACTTCCGTTACTGCACGTGCTAGCTGTCAATTGTATTCAGAGGAAAGAAATTTTGTTATACGATATAGATGGCTAAAACACTTCAGATCTTAAACTGAAAATACAGTATTGGCAGTTTGAAAGTGTCTCTTCTGATTTCTACAGCACAAGTGCTTAGTTTACTAACAAACTGGAAGAAAAAATAAACAGCACAGTCTATTCACAAGACTCTCACTTCCTCCACCCCCCCGTTTTTAAATGTCCTATACCTGCACTTTCAAATACTTATAGGAAACAAAAAATATTAATAGTGATGTTCTTTTATTAAAGAAAACACATTCAAGGCTGAAGCACTCATGAAAAATGAGAGCATAGCAATGTCTTTTTAAAGAAAATAATTTTTTAATTTACATTTTTCTGTAAGCCTAGTGTTTTGACACATAACTAAATGACTTAGAAATCTGGTGTTTGTTTCAGAAAATAATGCATCTTGATGAAGAAACCACATGTTCTCACTTACAAGCTCTCTTTTGGGAAGGACTGCCAAAGGGAAGGCTTTCCTTTTTGTACTGTTAAAGTTAAAAAAACCTATCGTAAAAATTTCATTTAAATGATAGAGCCTGCAACAAAAATGCAAAGCTATGGAAAATACATACGCTTCTTCCTTCTTGTACAACAGAATTCACCACAAAGCTGACAACCTGCATTTTAGTTGCATCTCAAAACACAATTTAATTAAATTATAACTTGCATTATTTTGAAATAACCTACAAAGAACTATTAAAACAGAGTTAGTTACTAATATACCACCCAAAAAAAAAGCTCCAAAACTTAGCGTTATTCTTTATCATCGTAAGGAAGCTACGTATTTTCATCACTTCTTTACCTGCTTTTATAAAAACAGCTGACAAAATTACCACTGAGTGGTAATTTCATCTCCCTGCCCTCTTGGTGCTAATGAAGTCTGGTCTTCTGAAGGACATTATCAGTAAGCTAATCTAGGTGATATTCTGGTTTACAACGTATTTGTAATTAAATCAAACAATTATCTTATATAAGTCCCTAAATTTTATTTGTGATTTTTAGATCAAATCACTTTTGGCTATTATTTTTTTGTTTCCTTATACTCCTTGCCACTGTCTCTATCAACCTGTTGGTTCTCGGGGTACAGTCAGAGCACAAGCTACTTGGGATAGGTATTGCCTCTTCTCCAGAGGGTTTAATTCGGTTTATCTAAATATTAAGGCCAAGATCCATGGTTTAAGTTCATCAGGGTTGTTGTACCACAGTCAATGAACATGCCAAAGTGACCCAAGTTATACATTTTAGCATGGAAACAAGGCTTGGACAACCCCAAGCTATATTGCTAAATACTGTATTTTAATACAAGTCTCAAGCTTTCACGTGAAAATGCTGAGGATCCCTCTGGAGTTTGCATTCATATCTGATTGCACTGATGCCATTTTAAAACAAACAGCTTGTTCCACAAACCTTTTATATCATTTCTCAAAAGGCATTTCTACAGTCGTTTCCACTTTCTGACAAAATTCATCATGAGTAAAACTTTACCTTTGGTGGTGACTGCTGTTGTTTGGTGGTATTCGCTGAATGTTGATGTCGAAGAGCTCGGGGGATAAACTCAGGAGCCAGTGGGTTCAACACATAAGTTTTCTTTAACTCCAAAGCTTCCAACTGAGCTTTGATCTGTTCAAAGGTGATACCATGGAGACTTTCATTCTCGTGACATAGGGCAATAAATCTTTCCCAAAATTTCCTATGGAAACAATTTTTAGAAACAATTAAAAAAAATAGTAAGACTCAATGTCTCTTGTTAAAATCAAAACAGATTTAATATAACTGCATGGCATTTTTGTTTTTCATGTACGCTCATTTTACACACCAAGCCATCCATCCTTCAACCTGATCCATGCATCTGAATCCCACAGGATAACACAAAGCTCCCCAGTCATTTAAAATGAACATACGGGTCTGTCCATGCCTCTCAGATCACAGCACTGGGTTTATATCACATTTAATATTCATGTCGTGGACAGGACTAACTTGGATTTTTTTTCCCTAGAAAACCAAACACAGCTAACACAATGCTTAAAATTCTGGAATGTATGCAATCTATGGAATTTATTAAAGCAATTTAATAAAGCATCACAGCGTTTATACAGATTCGTGGTCCCAGAAGATGCCCAAAAGGTTCTATGAGTTTAGGCAGATCATTCAATTCCAGTGTCACAAATACCAAAGTTGAGATATACCCTCAAAACTACTCCTGTGAAACACTTCAGTCATATAAACATTAGCAGGTCAGGAGTATCTAGAGGGCCTTTGAGATCCTCTGGTGGAAAACAAATAAAATCATAAGTTTTACTGTGTGTCAGATATTTCTGTAACATACAGAACAAATTTCAAGCCAGAAGGAAAACCAACAGATGACACATGACTTTCTCTATGAATATTCTGTATCCAACTTTGTGGAGGGGTTAATTAAACCATGTAATAAAAGAACATTCCTACCCGTATTCTGCTTTCTCATGTCTTTCTATTGCTTATAAAAATATGCCTTTTACATTTTTAACATCCACAGCAGGATCTATACAAAACTCAAAGGAACTTTTTGGGTGATGTTACTTAAGGTTAAAAGATATTTAAATAAGGTTTGAATATATCACTTTAAAAAAAAAAACAAGCCTCAGCTGTTCTCTTTCAAAAAGATCATGAGCAATGAAAGTTACTGAAAAAGAGGATTAAAAAGACAATGAAAAGGTGTGCTTGACTATAACTCATTCTAGCTCACCCTTCGGTGATAAGCTCTGGCCTATAAGCAAGCATAGTTCTTTCAGTGTTGCCTCCCCAAAACCTGTAAAATAAGAGAAGGCTGCACGCTAATTTTAACAACAGCAGCGTCACATTTTGCCGAGTAGCTGCCCTTTGTGGAAAAGAATAAATGTCTTTACTGCATGAATACTGTAATGTTACTGATATATTTAAGAATTCAAAATAGTTTTCCTTCAAAGCTCATCTTCTGTTGCGATTTTATACGGGCAAGAAATGCTCTTTTAAAATTCAGGATGCAAGATGGCTGTCTTTCTGCATTTTGCTGTAAGGCAAATATATCTTGCAAGGTTTTAAGTGAGGATTAAAAACCAAAATGAAATACTTCACTGGGATGCTTTAATGATGGAACTCCCTCTGATTAATCAATTCAGTCACCAAACTTACTGTCAAGTACCACAAATCCACCGAGACCCATGCACTTTTGCTTAAAATGCCCCAAGCAGCCTCTCTACACATGGATCGCTTGTACTGGGGTGTAAGAACAGAGAATAAAATAGCGCTGTCTCTGCCTTGCAGTGTGCTCTGCAGTTTAAAGGGAGTGTCTGCCAAAACAGCCCTGTCTGGTCCGATTGTAGCACACAGAAGTGTAACGACTACCCTGGGCATACTTCACAAAGCTCTCCACAACTATCATTACAGAGCCTTGACTCATTTTGACAGGTATTAGAATATTTATAAAACTCAAGTATTCTCTAAACTTTTTTGAGGTCTGTTTTTGCTAACGAAATGTCACTTCTTTCAGACTTCTATACTCCTGTTGTACTAAAAAAGAACCATCTTTGTAACAGTATGCCTGAGCCCCTCCAGCACTATTTTCAAAGAGTGAATGTTCAATTATTCAGTGAAACAAGACAATGGTATATTAAAGGGAAAGCTTGAGACACATCTTAATAAAGCTCCAGTGTTCCCTGTTTCTTAATTATCTTTTTGTTTTATAATTTTCAACAGCTATACGTCTATAAACAGCTGCTGGTCTTTGAAAGGCAAACTCAATCCGTAACTGCCAAGACTACTTTATATACCATAAGGTAGTATTTTTATTTTATTAAGTTTTTGTATTTTTACTGTATTTTTATTTTAGTAAGCCCGTATTTTTATTTTAGTAAGTTTTTGCATGCCCTATTTCAGATATTTTGAAGGAGCCATACTTGGAGAAACTGCTGAGCCCCCACATTTGAAGACTGGGTCCCCTTTGGGTAATTTAAAACCTTAACACTCAGGGTTACAGGAAAATTCAAGAGATTATCTTCCCCACTGGGATTTAGAGAGAATAAGGGACATGGTCATTCTCCAACATTAAGCTGTCTTTAGGCAGATGGTTGGAGAACCAATAATGGTCCTAGCTGTTAGCCAGACTAACTAGGGATTAACTAATCCCCTGACTTGGGTACCACTGCACATCCTGAACCCCAGTGCAGGGAAGAGAAGCAAAATTTATCCACCAGGAGTAATTTCTGAACAAGCAGTAAGAAGAAACCTCAGTCAGCGCAGCATGGCAACCTCCACAGCTAAGTCATGCATCTCTGCAGCGTAAGCTGATGAACTAGACGTTGCACCAGCGGACTAACAGACACTCGTGCTTTGTGGATCAAGTGCGTGGGAGGCAGAGAGCTCTCTCTCACCAGTTAGTTACATAAACCAGATCATGTCTAAAAAAACTAGCAGGTAATGGGAAAAGTGAAATAAAGCCACAACCATTATTTCTCTTCTAGTAAGATGCTATTAGCTGTTTAGAGCAGACCACTGTATTAATGTACTCTTGACATGTCCCCAGCAGATAAGTGGTTAAATTCAGGCTGTATTTCATAAATGCAGCAAACAAAGGTTTGGCTTCTATTCAGGTTTTTCAGTTCTAATCTTTGAAAACCACATCCATTTTCAATATAGTAGAAGAATGCTGCTCAGGAAAGCAGAATAGAACGTAGATATAACAACTGACTAATACGTATTTTTAGCTGTATTGTAATAATTTAGTCAGCACAGTACTTCCTCTCTTTGAGAAATAAGCCTCAGGGTTCATCTCTGATCATCTCAACATTTTAGCTCTTCCATCTAAAAAGAAACCTCTGAAGAACAAGAACTTTGTATCCTTAACATCAGTGTTTACATCTCAGCATTCGTCACATTTCTTCATTTAGGTCTATAAAAAGTAAATTCACTCAAATCTTAACAAGTTTTTTCCTAGTGTCATGATAAAAACATAAACAATGGCTTTCAAGTCTTCTACCTTCCTATGACTGCTGTAATATTCGACTTTAAAATACATCACAGTCTGTAACTCCAAATTATATATTACTTTTATTTGTATGTAAAATTGTAACAGGTATACCAAAAAAGCCACACTAGAAAATAAAATGAAGCATCTTGGATTGTTACTGTCAAGTAAAAATCAGCAACTATAAATACATTAAAAGTTTATCAATGACCAGGTGGTAGATATCCCACACTTTTTCTCCATAGGTTGTTACACATGGTGACACTGTGACTCTGGGTAAGAAGGTAAAACCAGAACAAAACAAAACAGAAAAACAAACAACAAAAAAAGCCAGACTTGTCCACGCACAGAGGATATTAAAATACTCTGCCTCTCACCTGTAGTGGTTTTCTTCACTATCATTGAAAAAAATGTCCCCTCTCTTCCCTGCCAGCAAGACCTACTAATGAGGGGACAGAGTGGCCCTTGCACAACTGCATGCTTCCAGCTCCAGAGGAGACTTGGTAGATGGCATCGCAGGAATTACTGCGGCATAGACCGACGCTGCTCAGTCTACGCAGGGCTACAGCCGCCTGCTCTGCCTGAGGGGTGAGCTTCAGCAGCACACTTTGGACAAGCTGAAATCATGCCTGGAGATTCAAGCCTCTGCAAGAGTTGGGAACACAACTAATGCTTTACCATCTTTATGGTATTCCTATGGATATAAACATGAAGAATTTAAATTTCATTATTTTTAGGATTTAAATAAACTGTGCCTTCTTTGGCACCTAAACCATCATCCATCATTTTACTAAATCCATCAGTAATAAACACGTTTTCTAGTATCCTTAGTCCTGATTAACTAAGGAACATATATAAAGTACCTGCATCTTCCAATGGAACATAAAGCAATAGGATCTCCCACCACAGCTACCAAGGATTGTGCTCTTGTAATGGCAGTGTTGAGAAGTTTGTAATTAGACAGAAAACCGTAATCCAAGTCTTCTGTTGAATCCTCCAGTAACTGCTCTTTCCTTTTAATTGGTGTTTGCTTATGTTTGCATGTATGCCGTGTTCGTACTGTGCTGAGAAACAAAACTCTAAACTGTTTTCCTAAAATGAAACAAAAAACAAATGTCTGAGATAATTGCAGCTATTTCTGCCAGTAACACAATCAGATCACTTTACTTGCCAGCCAGATTTCACACCTAGATATTCTGAAGGACTGATAGCTACCCTTCATACGAAGAGCTTTATGCAAGAATAATAACATTTAAAAATTTTAAAAGATGCACTATAAATAGCATATTCTATTACAAGAATATTTCCTCTTTAAAAAACTTATTTTTCATCCTGATATTAATCACTCCTGAACTTTCTGAAGTGCTACTTATCTTTACAGTGTTGCCAGTCAGCCAATAACAAAACTTATTTATTTGACCCTAAAAAAACCAGAAAGTTCTGGACACTCTTATTTCGTATTTAATAATTTTCAAATATATTAGCATCTACCATGAAAAAACACAACACACCAGTCATGGTCACTCAGTTACTTTACTACCTTCTTTGTTTATTACTGACTACAACAGGCTATGCCTGTACAAAATTATTGTTGTCAGTGTGATTCCCCGAACAAATACCTAAATTTGTGGACCCCTTTTTACAGTCTATTCTACAAATGCAAACATCAGTAAAACATTTTGAGCCTAAAGCCTTGTTACATTTTTATTTGTAACTCTGTTTTTCCCCTTACAATAAAAATCCATCAGTTTTCACATTTTTCACTCAATCGATTTATTTTTTAAATCAGCTTGAACTTACTTTTGAAAAGACAGATAAGTCTCACATCCATGAGTTTATTGCTTTGGTATTCAATGTTGGAATAACATCTAATCAGCATACTAGCCAGTTTCATTTTGACACATCAGTTTTTATGGGTCACATCACAGCCCTTTTGTTCTGATCACTTTTCGATTATTTTAGGAAGTCTTGCTTAACTTCACCAGCCACATTTTTTACTTCCTTAGCATATCTTTGAGAGATGTAACTATTACTTACCCTGAACATTTAGCACTCTCTCCACACTGACATCAGACAGTCTTTTTTTCCGAAGTTCAGCCCGAATTCTGAACACTTGATCAGCGTAAGGTGTTACGACACCTATACTGCCGTCATCCAATTTGCCCCAGGCAACAGGCCATTTTCTTCTTAATTCTTCAACACGCTCTACTACTTCAAACACCTTAAAAGAAAGTCAGAACTCTTAAAAGTATGCTCCACTGAAGATCATTCTTTGATATGGAGAGAGAATTTGAATTTTAAAGCTCTAAAACATTTACATGTCACAGTATTACGTAGCCTTACTGAACAAGCAGCAACATCATTGTATTCGATAGTGATACTCTAACTATCATGTATTAAAACAATGTATTTACCATAGAGTACCTTTTTTTATTCTTGCAATAAAAGTTTGCCCACAAAAATGTCACCTTTAAAGTACAAGCTGCGAAATCATATTAACAACCTTCATTTTCACACTTATGTTCTTACAAAAATGTCAAGTGCAGTAGGACCTTTCTTATCATACTTTATCTAATTTCCATAAGTAAATATACTGCCCAAATAGGGATTATTTTCTTTTTACTCTGGATTTTATGTATGTCGTATTAGAATTTGATAACTCCAGAAAGAGAATACGTATACCAGAGCACAATCATTTCCCATTCCAAAGGATACCATCAGGAGTTTCAGATTATTCATCAGCTGCTAGTTCATCTCTATGAAATACTATTAAGTGCGCTGCCTGAGAAGACTAATGAGTAATAAAAACTGAAAACCTCCTCCTGTGATGAGACAGGCTTAAAGTAACCTCCTGCCAAAAAGTACCAGGCACAGCAGATTCTGTTTCAACACACTGAATAGAGATACTGCTCTACAGAAAGTATTTCTGAGTAACTCTCTGGAAGGTTGGTGGGTTTGTTTGGGGTTTTTTATACTGACATTCAATATGTCATTTGATAAGTGTCAATATGTCATTTAATAAATATTTATCCAGCTATTTAAAGAATGAAAATTGATGAATGCAGTTTTCCTATAGCATCACAAATGCAAGCTCAGGCTCTTAATGGAAGCTAGGCAGATAGTCTTTCCTACAAGAACCTCAAGTATTTTTAACTTTCGTCTCTTCCCTATTCATACAGTTATCTTTGGTTGTGGGAAGGGCGCGTTAAAAATAAACTTAATGCTCCCAGCTGTTATATTATCTCATCTTCAAATCGGTAAGTGGGAATTCTGGGAACTTCTTTGGACATTTCAGGAACAAGAAAAGTCATAAATCACAATGGGTATGTACAATAGTATAAAGCATAGTAGTTCCTAACTGCTAAAACTCTGTTGTTTCATGCTGACTTCTCACCATCTATGGTCTGATTATATGACACATATTCTCACTTAAGGTTTGTTTGGTTTTTTAGGTTAATCTAAACTGGGACAGATCATTGAAAAACTAAAAAAATTTTGAAAAAAAATCAGGAGGAAACTAATAAAGCAAAAGATCTGTTATTCCTTAAAAAGTCACAAATAGTTTCTTTTTGGTATTTCAGTTTTTCAGAGGGCACTGAAAATATGTGGCTGTTTTTGAGCAAGCCCTGAATATAACTTTTCACAACATAAATTCTTGTATTTAAAAGCTAGTTCTACTGACAAAGGATATTAGAATAAACTCTGATATCGATAAAAACTATAGCACAAATAATGTAATCTTTTGCAGGTATTTTGGCAATCTTTTCTGAAAGCATGTAGCTTCTGGATATGTAGTTAGAATTAACACCATATGGGGAAATTTTTTAATTCAGATCAAAAAGGGAAAGTGTATTTTCCTGATTAATACTTAATATAGGCACCAATGAACCATAAGATGCCCCAATGCAAACATCCATTAAGGTCAAACAGGAAAAAAAAAAATCTCCCTCATCATCTAACTTTCAGTTTTTCATGTTGGCGTTTAAGCAGCTGTTGTCCTTCATTTCTGCCTTTAGCCATTAATGACTCACAATTTTCAGACAGTTACTTGGCCACTGAAGATATTTTTAGGTTTTTTACAACTATTTTTAAGTAGCAAAGCAACCCAAGTAGATTAATGAAAGTAGTCAGGTGCCTTCAGTTTTTTTTAGTGATGTGTCCAGAAGTCATTGAAGCTTCTTATTTAAGTAGATATTTTAATACATCAAAGAATGCACAACAAACACTGCTGCTAAACTGCAATCTAACCCTAGTTAAAGTAAATTTAAGAAAATTAGGGATATTTCTTCGTTTTTCCTTAAACGTCAAGGACGTTTCTTAAGACATCTTTTTGCTGGGAGAAAAAGTAGTTGGGTCAACCCTCCCCTAACTTGAGGTGACTGGAAAAAGGCATCTTCCACTATGAAAAGTATCACGGAGGGGGCCCACACGTGTGTTTGGTTTTGTGGGGTTTAGATTTTTAACTCAAGAGAAGGAATGAAAGGAATGAGAATGAAAGTAATTTTAGAGGAATACAAATAAATCTATGTGAAACAAACATATTGAGAATAAGTTCTCACCAAAAAAAATCTCATCTGCACATGATCAGTTAGACACTGATCCTAAATATATCAAAGCAAATATGAAAAGCTACTCCAGAGGACTCATCTGAGTGGGAACATTTCTACAACAGTCAAAGAAATCTAGGTTTTACTTCAAATTGCAGTTACTCTCAGTTGCTAAGATACATCCATTGGCCTGTCACAAAAAATTATCAGGAAAGACATCCTGAAGAATGAGCCTGAGAGAACTACATGCAGCTTGCAATTTGCAAAGCAAAAAGAAGATAAATTAATGGAAATGTTTACTACAATTGCAATGTTCACTACTTCATCTTTAGCAAACTCCATGTTCCTCTCTCCTAGTAGAGGACAATTTATGTCTGCCACCTACACTGAGCATAAACCAGTAAATTTGGAGGGGAGGGGAGCTTTAAGAAAACAGTGAAGGATAAAGCCAAGAGTTACCTCTGCATTATTGTAGAAAGCTGTACTATTTTTTTCCTGCACATCTTCTCCACGTGCTGTGAAGAAAGTCAAAGGGTAGAAATCTTTGTGTGCTGGCTGCTTTCCACTTGCCATCAATTTGCCTTCATAGAAAAGTTCCGATGTGTAACTGTAACAAGGGAAAACAGAATAAAATGTGCAGTCCACATATAAGCTCACTGATAAAATATGTAATCACGAAGTACTTCATAAGGAAAACAGAACCACTGATTACTATTTGGCATCTTCAAGTGATTTCCATGAACTGAAGGCACCAATAATATACTTTTCCAACACTTTTTCTACAAAGACCATATTTTCTTCTAATCTAAAGCTCGACAACGTTACTAACATCCTCCTGTTTCACCGAGAACAGGCTCTGGTGGCTTGAAACTGGGCAAAAATGAGCATTCGCTATCTGGGACTGGTTATTCCCCAGGCTTGCTGGACAGCTAAGAGTTGTTGAACTTGGAAGATAAATTTACTGAAGATTTCATGCGTACTGAGCACAATGCAGGCCAAGTGTTCAGCTTTCAAGCAAGCTTTTCCTCTGCGACTTCTATTCCAGACCAATCTATGTTGCTAGTCATCAGAAACGCAACCAGAACACACTTTGTCTGCTGGCAGCAGGCATTACAGAAGCTGGCCGACTGAAAAAAGAAATGAGGCAAGAACTGCTTTCATGGTGAAAAGCAGGAGGAAAGAAGGCAAACTGAATGCAACAGGGCAGAAAGCCAGCAAGAAGAGAATGCAGATTACTATCAGTAGTACTGTATACTATTGCATGCACAACAGAGCTAAACTAATGTACTGGGTTTCATTAATTACTGAATTCTGGTATAATCTAATTTTCGAATGCTCAGCCTCCAGCCTTAATGCTCTTCGGATATAGCTGTGGATGCAGTAACATGAACACAGCCTGACATGAACACAACAAAAGCAGGGGACCATGCAGTCAGTGGGCCCACCGAGTTCTTCCAGGCTTTCCGATTATTGTAGCGTAAGATGTAAATAAGCGGGCACAGAAAAGCTGAAGAAACTAGTCTGCTACCAAATCATGATGAAACAACTGCAGCCCACTACTGACCAGAACTGGCTGACACCGGGCAATCCTGAACAATGTGCAACTGTTCTGTGGATCGAGTTGCAGCAGTCCATTGCTGCCAATAAGCAAAACTAACAAGTTCTTCTGCAAATTTAGTCTTACTAATGAGTTCTCATTAAACAATAAAACACCCTTTCTACAAAGACTGTTTTTTCCAATTACAGCTCCAAAGTCAGGCTGAACTAATGGCTTGTCCTTTCCTTAATTTCTTTTGGTCTCTCTACTTCAGTTAGGTAGGTATGATTAATGAGCCCACCCCGAACCATCTTCCTACACTTACTTCTGTCTTAAGTGCCATGGTCACATTTGTCAGGGGAAATTCCACATTATAAAGAAAAGCAGACTTGAAACAATCTCCTAAATGGACCACCATCAGAGTATTTAGCAGGTCTCACTTCACACAGCAACACTTTCTAGCGGAATTAGGCAGACTGGACTTTCACTAGACAGCCGACTAGCCCCAGTGGTACTTCTGCCATCCTTACCTCGGTGTTCAACACAGTGGAGCTTGCTAGGAACACACTGTCTGAACTTCAACTGCTGAAGTGCATTTTCATGATCTTTCTGAGGCAAGTTTCATCAAAGTGATCTCTAACCAAAAGCTGAAACGAACCCTTGCTTTTCAGATTCTCTCTCATTTCAAACTTACAATTTCAAGAAATGTGTAAGAAACTTAGCATCACTCAGCCTATAATTACAAAGTCCATAAAATGAAGACAGATCATGCTGTGTAACGAGAAATGTTACATTCTCACTTTTGATTCCCCAGAGCACCTAAATACTTCTGCTTTTGCTTTGAACACAGTGATAACCTAATTAGTATGACTGGATACCAACATAATATTCCTCAGTACGTATTTCAGTCAGGATTTAAACTTTAGCTTTTTTCCCCATGGTTGCACTTATTTTTCTAGCACAGCTCACAGATGAGCTCATTACACTAGCAGCCATTAGTTTATCATAGCATAAAAATGCAAACCCACTGATTAATGTGTCTTGAAAGAATAAAAGATGACAACAGGAAAGAAGCATGCCCAGAAAAAAATAGGTCAGATTTTGTTCACAGTTCTATATCCATACATTTCTTACATTGCACATAGCTTACCATTCCAAGACAATCCACTCCAGTAATTCTAAAATTCTGAAACAGTTCAAAGAAACACAGACTCTACACAATATACTGCAAAACGCTTAAAAAGAGAAAGTTAGCTCCTCTTTGGCTTAGGGCGCGGGTCTTGCAGCCAAAGCATCCCCACCTGAACGAGGGGTCTGTAATGCAACCGCCTAACTGAATCCCAGCATTTGTTCTAGGGGATGAAATTCCAACTTAGTAACAAAGAATTACTCTACTGATAACTCTGAAACAGCTAAGATTTCATTACAGAAACACATAATGCTTCTCTCTTCATTCAGTCACGCTTGGATCAGAATTGTTTTGTTCACTCACGCCAGTCAAAGAAAAGCATGATACAGTGAAAAAGTTCACACCTACTTGATGATAGCTTCATGGGAGCGATAGTTCTCACACAGCAAGATCCTGCATGGAAATTCTGCAGGGTAGTGCTCATAGAGCCGATCAAGCAATGAAACATGAAGGTTTCTTTCCCTGGCAAATTCACTGTAGACAAAAGGACTGAGCTGTAATAGACACACACATACAAAGAAAATGTAACTAAATATGTGGACTTGGAATGTCATGCGCCCAACATATGTATTTTGCATCAAAAATGAAACTTTACTTTTACTGTACATTCATAGTTAGAAGACACATACCATGGCTAAGTTTTTCTAACTATTCCATAGAAATGCCCATTCCTACTGTAAAAATGACAAAAGACCAGCATGTTCTTAAAGGAAATTCAATAACTATGTAAAGAGGAGAGAAGAACCCTTATATCTAACTTTTTTCTTTGTGGCTTGCACAGATGAATAACTGAAAGCAGAGACCTGGCGGGGGGGAACGGGGACGACACCAAACAAAAAACCCCCAAAAACTGTGTTTTGAATGACATTACACAATTACTCTGACAAGCACTTACAGTTAAGTTACTACCACAAATAGTACCGACCAGAAAATACAGAATTTTGCAACACAACTTTAAAAAGTTAAATAGGAAGTCATTGGAAAAACTAATACCCAAGTGGTCTAGTTACTATGACACTAAACTAACACTGGGCTTGTTTAACAATAAAAATGTCTATTGCAGCAGGAAAAATAGAACAAAAGATGACGAAAAAAGATCTTTACAATAAATTTTTTAAATGCAGAAATTAAGCCAATCTTGTGTTGTATTTTGTCATTCTGAATACATATGATTGAGATTCTCAGTTTGAGTTTAATTTCAGATAAAAATTAGTTTTAGAAATTTAAATACTGGATACCTCAGAGTAGCTTCTGAGCTACAAAACAGCTCTTCAGCTCTTTATGCACATAGCCTGAGACACACGGGCCAAGTCAAGACTCTAGCCATCTCGCTGGGCTGATGTGATCTAGCCTGAAGTGGTAAGAATTCCAATCTCTTAAAAAGCACCTTTGAGAGTTGTACTTTAAAAACACTATCCCAGTCCTTGGGATTACTATGATCATGATTTGAAATGATCTAGTGGTATTAAATCATAGGTGGCAACACCACTCCTAAGTTTATTACTATAGCAAAGCAAACATCCACTTTATTGCTATTATGAAATGTCAAGAGAATTAAAGGCAAACCTTTAAAAACAAATAAATCTGGCCTAAATCAACAAAGTAAGGTTAGCTTTTCCAAGCATGCTTTTCTCATGCCTACAGGCTGCAAAATGGCACGCATAATCAGCATTTTAAACTCTTCTGAACTCTCTAAACTGTGTGCTTCCTCGGCACATTGCAGTAACACAAAGGCACTGGTTAGTTTCAAGTTTCCTATTTCTTACTTGTTCAAATCCTTAGCAGATTCTGATGCTTCCAACAAAAAAAGTTGTCTAAATCATAATACATGTTCTCCATATTCTTCAATTCTTTCAGAAATCAACAGGAAATACCAGCCATAAAAAGTAGGAGAAACTCCTACCCTGCCTGTAATAACTATCACCATACCTTACGTAAGTAACATCCCTTGAATTTTCCTTGGCTTCCCCGACCAATAAAATTTATGCATCTCCCTCTTTAAAATGAAATTTTACTTGCATGTATTTCAGTGGTTGACCGGGCCCAAATCTGTTCTATCACAGATCTCCTATGTAACTTCGGACAACTCACATGCTTTTTGCCTCCATTTCCTTACTATAAAATGGAGACAACAGCATATTCTCACTTAACAGAAGTAGCGTGAGTCTACATTAGAGATTATGAGGTATTCACATACCATGGAAATTTGGAGTAGATAAATACCTTAAATATATAAATATAAATATCATACACACGCAGTTTACATTCAGAAATTCTATAGCTCTCACCTGCATATGGTCTCCAGCCAAGACAATTCTTGTGTTTTTATTAGCTAATGCTAGAGGCATAATAGTTTCGCACTCCATAGCCTGCGCAGCTTCATCTAACAGAATGTGTGTAAAAAACCCTGTAAAACAGAGAGATCGGCAAATAAACGAAACCTGAAATCTGATACAATAAACAAACAGTGATAACAATGCAAGGAATTATACTAAAAGTTATGTATTCTGATAGTAACCAAAAGTAGAAAGAATTCAGGACGGCTTACACAAATTAATTTTTAGCAACTACTAGAAACCACACAAACAGTTTTCAAACCCATCAAATGACCAACAGTGGCCAACTGATTGCCAGTGACATCAGCAGTAGCCCACAGATGTGCCTCTTTTTTCTGATCTATGTGAAGTTAAACAAGTGTTTTATCTGAGCTCTCCTTATACCAAGAGGAAACGTCTCTTGGCAGGCCTCCCTCTAGGTTTCTCAAACGTGAAAATCTTTTCATTACCATGAGGCTTGAAGAGCTTTGGACAATGACAATGGAAAGGACCTCCTCATGTACCTGAGTCCTATTAACTATTTTATACACTAAATTTCCCATTAAAATTGTACACATACCTGAGCACTTTGCTGGTTATGGGCTTTAAGGAATGTAGGGGGGGAAAAAGGAACAGAAGTTGAAGGAAAATTTAAATTCAATCTTATGATAATACTGGACCAAAAGGTTTCTTGCGTGGGGGGAAAGCTATGCACTGGTTATCATGCACTTGAAAAAAAACTGGGCTACAGCAGACATTTTATGAAATCTAAATTCAGGATAGGTAGACAAGTGTTTTTATACACTGATATATATTAAGGTTTAAAACAAAGTATTTGCAGACTTAGTGTAACATCCAATTAAAATTATATACATAGAAGCATAGCAATTTTCTTTGGAAAACATTAATTTCATACAGCTGCACACACATTACTATGGCATGACTGTACACAGCTCACTGCCAAACAAAGCAGTTCCTTCCATCTAAAGACCTGAAAATATTTACCATAAATTCCATATTAGTTTCCTCTATTGCAACAAATGCGTGAATGTCGCCATAAAAAATGAACCGTAACAACTTCTGTACAGAAATTCCACATCCTCCAAAAAGCAGTTGGATTTCATTTGGAGGTCAAGAAAACAGTAAATCCTAAGCAGCCTCTGCCCCCAAAAAATCATTCTAATATATTTCAGTTTAGAAAACAACCCTAGAAGTATCACATTAATATAGCATGGGTTTGTATGTGTGGGAGTTGTTTGCAAAGCTAAACACTTCACAAAGCAAGAAAAAAGCTCTCTGTGCGTATTTATGCTTACATGCTCCACTGAGTAATGACCTTAATGAGCATAATATTCAAAGTCAGAATCTCAAACAGAATTTTCCCTCTTGGATCTCAGAAACACCAGATCATAGGTAGCACTGCTTCTTTATTTCTTTTTGGTTTTAAATAAGGAAAAAACAGAATAAGCAAGAGGTTAATTTGAATGCCAGCAGTTTATTGCTTTGTAATAAACATTTATTCATTTAAAAAAAAAAAGATAAGACCATTTTGAGATTATCTTTGTTTACTTTGTTTTTTAACAGTTCAAAGAATCGGGTAAGGAACGGACACTGGTAAGAGGAAGATAATTCTCAAAGCATGGACACCTCCTGTTTAAAAATTATCTTACCTGGTTCAAGATCCAGTTGACATAGATACTGTGATGTATTTAAAGTAACAACTACTACTCGTTGCTTAAGAATGTCTTCTTTCTGTGGCATCTGAAAGGTGGAATGTGTGCTTGAAATCAAACAGTACTGATGCACAACTGGGTGGACAGTCTTTACCCAGCGATTTCTGAAATATACCCTAGAAAAGAAAAAGGTGGCTTATTTTCTATACACTTTGAACACAGTGACAGCCTAATATTTCAAATGCTAATATTCTGTTTTCTGATAAATAAAAGTAATCTTCAGGAAGCAAAGTATCACAACTGTGCACAATTACATGCCAAAATACGCTAAAATGTCTTGGATTTACCTTTCATTGTATGCTGCAGTGCAACACTACACAGCTGAACAGTTACCAAGGATTAATTCACACATGAAAACCTGTAAATTCTTCATACATTTAAGTTCTGTGACCCTCACATCAGTATTTATTTCATTTTAAGCTATCAGTAAACTCTTTAAAAAGAGTTTCATCATTTCATCAACTGCAGCCATAGAATCTTTAAAAAAAATTTTTCAAAAGACACTAACAAAATCCTGTACTTCCTTTCACACATACTCTATGTCTTCTGAGTTCTAAGAACCAAACAGGTAGTATATTCATCTTTTTACCATGCAGGGACATGATTATGATATACTGTATAAAGGAATGAGAAAATAGTGCCAAAAAGGATGGCTACAGTCTAAATATCAGGACATTGTCAGCAAAGCACTGGACTTCAAATATCCTTCCATGACACATAAGAAAATTTTAATCTCTATCTAATGAGATCAGTGATGCATTTTTCTTAAAAAGTGATGAAATGTTACAGCCAGTCTAGCTAAGTGGAAGAGGAATGGGGAAGACACCAAGACTATGCCCCAGAAAAGAGTATAAATAACTCCACGGAGGTATATGGAAGTACACCGAACACACCAGCTGAGGAGCTGGGTGAAGACCTGTTGTGGTTTAGGGCTTCTCTGTGGGGTGTTCCTCAAAGACATAATGAGTATCAAGTAAGAATAATGAATCTAAAGTGGAACCTTTAAACTACAGGAAACTATTGTACAGATATTAATATTCAGAATTAAAGTTATTTTAATTTTCCAAAGGAAGTTAAGGTGAAATGATTTAAACTAATTTCAGCTCCAAATATGGGATTTAATGCTGTTTGGTTTATCTACTCATTATTTATTTTCTTCTGACTAATTTCTCCTGCACCTACATTACAAATCCCAAATCATTAATACAGTATTTGGAAAAGCATAATTACGCACCTAAGTGTAAAACAAGATTGCACTGGCTGGACTTTGGATGTCACATGTCCACCCACTTCCATACAACACGAGAGAAACAATTACTAGCGTTCTAATAAATTTGGTTTGTGAAAATACAATGTCCATTTTGGACAATAAGCACAAAATGAAATGTAAAGAGGTGCAAATCCACTCCAGCATTCAGTATGGCTTTTTAATTTGACAACACAACGAACCAAAAGTGACACTTCACGACCAAAGGTAAGTCCAGTTAAGAACTGGTTTCAGTGAGGAGCAAACACCACACTCCTGAGTCATCATCAGAACAAGAGCCTTCTTACGGTACCCCAATATATTTACTTATCGGCCATCAAACTGGTAAGCTTTATTTGATAAACTGTTATTACATCAATGTAACAACACAAAGTCACGGCCGAATAGCTAGAACAAGGTAGCAGGAGCAAGATAACCCCTGCACTATCCCAGCCACGCAGTCAGCTTTCATATGATTCTGTTTCTCCATCTGAACTGCAGGTAATACTTACCTACCGTCTCACAGGAGTACTGTGAGGATTAGAGTTTATTGTGAGTTTATGTTTGTAAAGCACTTTGAGATTCTCGAATGAAAGGTGCTATTGAAATGCAAAATATTATGGTTATTAGACATTATTATACCATGCACTGTCTTTTATTACAAAATTCAAGTCTGTGTGACTCACAGATTGGCTGACAGCATTTCAAACTGCATCGTTGCTTACCCATTAATTTCTTTTATTTTGATGTGACATCAGAAAGGTATCCCAGAGCTATTATATACCACTGGCATAAAAACATCTGACAGATGTGACTACTTTGAATATGTCGTGATATAAGTAAGTCACACTGAACAAGGGATTTCTTTCTCAGGTGCAATTTGGGGTTATGAAATCTCCTCTAATTTCATTATTAGGTTGTTTTTTCCTAAGGCTAGAGGAACCCATTACAAAAATGGGTTTTATGATCTTAACACAAATCATAACATTTCACCCTGCAACACACCCTTAACTCCTAACTAAACAAGCAACCAACCTTCTGATCTTAATACCTGCATAGGCAAAGTACCTGAATGCCAGCAGAGTCGGGCAGTTACTAAACAAAACATTCATTAGTACCTGCAACACATTCCATTAATGTGGAGGTATAGGTACAAAGATAACCAAAAACTGCAGCTACAAAACAAAAAACCAGCCATGGCTCATGTGAGAGTATATTTTCTCACATCATGTGCCTCACACCAAGACTTCAATTCTGGAGAAATTAAAACCTTGAACGCTAAGGTTTACTCAAACCACAGCAGTGAGGTTATCAGCAAATACACAGAGAATCACATTGAAATGGAAATCCCAGAAAATTATAGATTAGGGACTCGATCTTCTGCAAACAAAAACACTGAATATATCCACTGTACTTACTAATGCTGGGTTAACATGCACAGAACCTGCATTTCACATGGAAATTCATACCACCTTTATTTCTAAATGTGGCATCTGGATATCGACAACAAGCGCTTTCATTTCTGTGGGCCACTACTCAAAAAACCAAAGAATGGAACAAGATCTCAGCTAACATATGTATGTTTACATCAACTCTCCACCCATTAAGTCACAAAATAAATTTGCCCAAATATTTCTAGGAAATACTCAATTTGACCAACATTTAATAGTTTGCCATGTTACGCCTCCATTGACAAATTTCCATCAAAGTATCAATTTGTACAATAGACTCTTTGCAAAAGTAGTGAATTTATATCAGTAATTAAGATTCACAGTCATCTCCTTGTTCACGTTTCAGGCTGGGACTGCTCCCAAATCACTTAAAATACACTTCTGAAAGTTAGATAGTCTAGAGTCAGAACCTCTGAGGGAAGCTAAATAGAGTTTCATTCGGACTCCTGTCCTACAAAAGCAACTTCTACTTCTCATGACTCCTTACAACAGAGAGTGAATGGGGACTAAATTTAAGTTCTTCAAAACTTCTTTTCTCCATTCTGAACTGGAAAACACTAACTCCTCCCAGTTCTTGATAAAAAGGCCAGGATTCTCCCTTCAGGCTGTGCTCCAAAGAGCTCTTCTTGGATAAACTCCAATCCCAGCTCCTCGATTTTATGCAGTTATTTCTCACTTGAAATCCCTCAAGCAAAAAGAACACAGAAGCTTAGAGGAAAAAGAATCTAGCAGTTTCATGCCTCTGTTATAAGACCGCAAAAAATTTAAAAAAAAAGAAAAAACCTAAGTAGTCCCAAGAAGCCTAAAGAAAACTTTAAAAGCACCTGATTTCCCTCTTCCTTTCTTTTGATTCATCTCCAAAGACAGGCTCATTCTCATGAGCAAGTATGTTCCTTGGGATGCAGAAAACATGAAGAACCTGTCTTACAACCTGAAAGTTAACTTTTTAAATCAATCTTCCTTCAAAATATTTTTAAAAATGAACTGGAGAGGTTTCAGCTGAGATATTTTAAGCAGAATCAACTTACTTTCTGACACTGCTGAACTGATGGCCAGCAATAAGATTTTTAGGAATAAATAAAAATATTAAAAGTACGAATAAAAGCAGTATCAGCCTCTTCCCTTTTCCCCTACTATTACATACAAAACCAGAGTATGGATACAACTAAATTCAAAAAATGTAAGTAAAATAATAGTAATAAACAGTAGATACCTCAACCACTGTACGCCCAGTAACATACAGAGAAACTGCTGCTCTCTGCTTCCTAGGTCTTGACTGGAGTTTTTAGGAGACGGTGACAATCTGCAGTATCTAGCTACAGTGCCTGCCTCGGCAGCCTACCTCCTGAAGACTCTGCCAGTTGATGGAGAGAGAGAAGCACAGCCACAGAGTAAAACGGTACACAAATTAGGAGCCAGTTACTACCTCTTACGGCTCTGACTCGCAGTCTAAAGGTGCCTGCTTCTCCACACTTCAAGCCAGGTGTTTCAGCGCCTAACAGAGGCACGACATCGAAGGCTCCTTCCTCCTAACTGGAGGTTAGGGTTGGGTTTTTTTCCTTTCAGAAACACTTCTGCATTAATAAGTGTAACAAAATTATTTCAACTTTCTTCAGTAAGAGTCAGGTTTTGGAGTGTGCCCCTAACACAGCTGAATCATCTAATCACACCCAGGGGCATTTGGTTTTTTTCTGGGTATGAATTTGTTTATGGGCATCAGACTCCACTGGTAATTTATTTACGTGCAGAACTTAGACTCAACATAAATTCTCAGTGTTGATTCTGACTTTGCATTTTCCAAAGGGCAAGGGAAGTTATTTTGTTAGGAAAAAATATGAATTTATAACATGATATTTAAACAAAAAAAACCAAACTCTAGGCTTCCAACTTTTATGTCGCATCATTGACAGGATAATTTAGTGTACATCTTACCCACAGAAATTTACAGAAATATTTACACAGTTCTCAGTACTCAGTCAGTGTTAAATAATTAAGCTTTCCTTTAAAAACAACATAAGTATTATGGTACTCTCCATTAAGCTATGGAAACATTTTTAGCAAGGATACTATTTAGCCAACTCATCACTTGCAGAGTAAATAAGGAAAAAAAATCTAAAGCAAATTGTTCAGCCATTTAGAAACACAGCAAACTCTGCAAGTAGCACACCCAGCTTTGATAGTTAACTACTTCCACTCCACCTGATGTTTCCTTTAAAATATTGCAAGAGGCTCAGAGCACCGTTTAAACTAACAGTAATGATTTTAATTTGAAAATATATCTTGACAACAGTCTATAAGAAAGGTAACAGATCTATAATTAAATTTTATGCTAGGAGTTCTAGCTTTCAATTTAGATAAATTGACCCTTTAACTCCTGCCAGATCTGGTCAACGTGCAGTTAGCTTTCAAAGAACATACACTTCTCAATTATATGTAATAAGTTTTATTTTAAAACATACCTACTTGTGGATCCATAAATATATATATATCTCTCTCTCTCTCTATCTCCATAATTCCAGAGATGCCTCTATTTTCTAAAACTTTATAGAGGTATCATGACTATTTGAACAATATCATACAATCTACAGCAGCCGTTTCTGAAGGCTTCATAGTAAATACTATGACAGTTATACTTAAATTCAAACGTACAGTGACTTTTAAATTATGTGCTGTATTTTTCTTGGCAAACACATATATATATTTTAACCGTAAGAAAAATACCACTTTTCTTTATGTATGTTTTTCATAAGTATTTCTGAAACTGGACTATATGCAGTTGAATACAGCACATAAAAGAAGGTAGCAAAAGTGTGGCAACCACAGTAAAACCGTGTTTAACTTTAACCCTTTGCTCTGCTAAATCATATTTCAATTCAGTTACACACATTTTCTCCCACCACAAAATTAAGACACCATGGTGTTTTTCATCACAAAGTGCTTTACAAATCACCTTAAGACAACCTGTGTTAAAATACAACCAGATTAAAGGTAACTGTTCAAAAATAAGCAGCCTTCTTTTCCTTGGCCAGATCCTCAGTGTCTGTAAAATGTCACATTGCAACTAAAGCCAGCAAACCTAAGAGAACTTACACCTGTTGTAAATCTAGCCCTTTCACGGAACTTCACTGGCTTTACTGACATTCCATAAAATAAAAGTCCAGGATGGCTTTTAATAGCTAGCAAGTAAACATACAGAGTCATTTTCTTAGTAATATAATAAACACACACTGGCATTCAGAAAACAATGCCCATAATTTAAAACATATATACCAAGCTAGCTGTATACATTGCAATTACTGCACAAAATATTCCCAGGAGCAGGTTTCTGCCCATAAATAAATACGCCTTAACTATTTCTATGCAAGTTTACCCTCCTTGTTCTTAAAGTTTCCACCTCTTCATTTTTTTTCCTACCTAATTTCTCCCAAAATACCCATCATAAGTACACTTAGTCACATACACAATGACTTCAAACTGACTTATCAGAAGAGGCCAAACGACTTTCACACGATTTTCTAAATATGTAGCTCCTACGTTATAAAAATTTTTCTTCAAAAAGCCAGGTGAGTAGCCCCAGTTTCCAAATTATCATTGTAAGTGTGCATCAAAATTTTCTGGAATTAAAATACAATTAACGTTCCTTTTATTTTATCATAATAGCTTTTAGAGGAGCATATCAAAAGTTTGCTCATTATGAAAGACACATTTATCAATAGAATCATAAAAGCTTAAAAAAGGATGTCTTTATTTTTGTTTAATAAATGACACAAAGTTATGCTGACAATGTTTCACGTTCCTTTTAGTCTGTATTTTTAAAAGCACTGCTGGTAACGCCAATATGCTTTTATGTTTTAAAAGTTCTTTAACCTTTTTTATAGACACCTTTTCTTAAGAATAGTATTTTATAGATACATAATAAGCCTTAAAAAAATACCTGAGAGGTCTTGCCTGGGGATTGCCTGCTTCTACATATGGATGTAAATAATCCTTTATGTAGAGATCAGCAGCACTATTAGAATGGGTGCAAATGAGAATCCTGCTGGAATAAATGGTGCAAATAAAAAAGCAATGAAGAAACAGAAAACAATTCAAAGCAGTAGAATACAAAAAAAAGGAAACAGTGGCCATCTTCCTGCACATTTGTCTTAATGAAACTAGTCACTAACCTACCATAGTTTGCATGATTCAGCCCTTTAACTCAAATCCTTCAGTTATGAAAAGATTTAAAGTTCAAACAGTTTTTCAATAATTATTTTGTGATTATTAATCTAGACTTGATCTTAAGTAAGGAACAGCTTTTATTATCTAGCATTACACAACTTTCCATGTCAAGCAAATCACAAGTCATTCTACATACTGTCAATTTTAATTAGCTTTGTTCTAAATTGAAAATACAGGCTAAGACAATAAAATTACTGTATCATTCAAAACAATGACAGATGGCTTGGGGTTTGTTTGGTTTTAAGCTGGATGGAAGTTTTGTATTTTTACCTTTCACCTTTCACTGGAACTTAAGTAAAAAAATTACATCTTCTCTGCTAATCAAGTATCACTCTATATTTAGTGCCCCATCTCACCTAGTATCCTGTTGTTGGAGTATGTGCTTGACTGCCTGAGCCAGAGTGAACGTTTTTCCTGTCCCATAGGGACCGATGATAAGAACAGGAGGCAGTTGTATTGAAAGTGGAGTAGTGATAGCCAGAACAGCCTCTTTCTGCTTAGCATTTAGTCGAGGGTCCAACTGCTCATCCCATTGTCTGTACAAAAGGAAGCAACAGAGGTTAAAAACAGAAGCCATGAAAATCTGCCGTCAGTCAGAAATGAAATGAGGTAAGATTTCGAAAGCTTTGAAGAAATTAAAGAGCCTATAATGCTACTGTATTGATTGTGTCATTGAGGCACACTAAAAAAAATTAACGAATCTAGCAAAACAGTCACATACTTTAATCACAAAACTTTGATAATATTTGCAATAAATCAGTTGTTATTTTTCAAAAGCAATCTAGCTACTTATCAATTTGTATTATCTCCCCTAGCAATAATTAACCTGCATAGTACACATTTTAGGGAAAGTATATGCTGCACCATCACCTGATAACAAAACCAAGTACACATACAACGATTTTCTACTATTACTATGCAAAATGTAACATTAGTTATGTTTCTCCCCTGCACTATTTACATCGTCAATTTTAGAGTCAACAGTTACACAGCCCCAAAGCTTGGTAAAAATTATCTATGAAATTCCAAAACAATTAAAAAACCTAATGTTTACCAATTTACTACAAACTTCTCTTTAATTTTTTTCTTTTTTTTGAGATCATTAAGGCACATACCTCTAATGAGAAAGCCGTCTAAAGAAAGATTTTTACTGTAACCAGCCAGTGATACCAGCATTCAGAGGAAGATTCTTTCAGAAAATTCCAATGAGCTTAAGAGGTTAAGGATTTGTAGACACAGTTTTTAATATTCCCACTGACAGATATAAAAGTAGACATGCATAGTAAAAACACACCTGTCACTGCTGCACATATGGCCACACTTCAGTAACGTGATCTGCTTTGGTACAAGCACTAATGTTTCTTACAGACTGGGAAAGTTTCTGTTCAGTAGCAATTAGCAACAGGGAGTAAAATCAAGACAGAATTGACTGAATTCCTAACTTTTAAGACAGCTATGAACAACAAGCTGGCAGGAGACTCTAGGAAATACTGGCAAGTAATAGGAATTTAAAACAAAAATAGAAAAACAGGGGGACAAACAGTTCTGAATCATTCAGAAGTACTAAATCTCAAGGCAGGGCAAACCAAGACACCAAATGGAAAAAACCATGCTCATTACACTGACTTAAACTGAACTAAAACCATTATATCTATCTATCAATATCGATCTTTTATGTATGTAAAAAAATATAAAACAATTATACAAATAAATCATATCAACTACACCTGATATGTAATTTCTGCAACTATAAATTTCCTGACAAAACAGAGAAGACAGAGTTCTATCTTACTTGACTTACCTTCTTTTTATTGAAATCACTGCTTACTTCCAAATTATTCCTAAACACTGTTTCCTTCTAAGAATCACTCAAAACTTAACTAAGCCAGTGAACAGACTGGCATTGACCTCCATTAGCTTTGTAGTATAACTACACAAAACCATTCCCTTCTTTTTGCCTTTACGATCAAAGCTTTGATGCATGCAGCATCCTCACCCAGAACACTGCATCCATCCTTTTATCGTCTCTGTTCTTCCTACACCAAAGACAAACTAAAATTTTTCCAGTAATTTTTTGTCTTGCATTATTTCGCCGTCTCAGATTTCTGGCTCGATCGCTTTCCTTTTAATCCTTGAGCTATCTCCTGATTGGCACTGCATCACAATGACACTCTTCATTCTCACCTTCAAGACACCACACGACTCCTCGCATGCTGTACAGGCTATCAATTCCACATACCTCTCATTTCCCTGGTTTCTAAGTACGGAAACCTCAGGCCTCTCTTACCCTTCCCTATGCACTAAAAATACCGACCACATTCCCTGAGCAACACAGCCTCACAGTCCTCTTCCCGAAGTTTCCTCTTCAAGACAAACTATTTTCACTTAACCACTGCATCAGCCTTAAGTTTCCTTAAAAGTATTTATGTAACATAGGGGTTTATAGCTCAGAAAGGGAACTGTAAGACATGTATACAACCAATCTCAGGACTGCTTGCAAGTGCAATGCTGGTCCTTCCAAAACTCATTCCCACATTTTTCCTTGTCATCCTCCCCGGTGATACATCCAAATTTGGCTCATTACATCAAACTCAAAAAGTACTAATGGATCAAACCTTGCAAATAGAAGCCTGCACTCTTGAGATCCTGTAGAGCAAACTCCTTGTAACTGTTATTTACATTCCTAAAAAGTATCATGCGTATTTTCAGTGAACAGCAGAACAGTAAATAACAACACCAGATTTGCCTTCTACAGCTACAATACAACTGCAAAGCCTGTAAAACCACAGCTCAACCGCAGAGAAAACCAATCAACAGATTCTAGTCCTCAGAGGATCAGTTTTCTTGTTTTATTTAGAACTGTTCCGCTCCCTTCTCTGAATCGTGCTCACCATTACTGAAGAGCAAGGCATGCTTCTTGTTCTAGGGCAGCTTTCAGCCATCTGTTATGAGACATTCAGTACTGCATTACCATACAATCTTTGATATTACAGCGTTTGTATTCTTGTACCTGTTGGGACTCCAGGGTATGGTGGGAGTCATGCTGACATCTGGAAACAAAATACTGTTGTCCTTAATCCTGTCCAAGGCATAATGCATTTCACAGAGGGGTAAGCGATTTAACTGAAACTGAAGTTCAACCTGCAGTACAAAATGAATGAGTAAATGAATAGGTGAAGCAAAAATGATTAATTTAGAAAACACTCGTTAGACTTAGCTATATATGATACATTATCTTCCTGTGAACTCCTCTCATAAAAAAACAGCAAATGTCATTCAATGAAAAGATTTGCAATAGAATTAACTTGTTCCTTTTTTTTTTTTGAAGCAAAGATAAATATAGCATTTGCTCTGATGTAATTTTGTTATTTGACTTTTAAGATTAGATTCCACTGTACTTTCGGAAAAAAAATTAAAAGCAAAAAAATCTTGGGAATTATTTTTGGAATACAAAAAATTCTCCCAGAAAATATTACTGTGCTGAAACATTATTTTTAAAAATATAAGCTTCCATCCCTTATTGTAAGAACAACCTTGAAACTGACAGGCGAGAAATTTTTACAGATCAACAGGTAATATAAACCAGATGTGTGACCAGCATAGATAAATCCCAAGCTTTATTTGAGAATGTTTGACTAGAAATAATGTAACTTGTCATTTATGTTCAATTATTAGAACTCTCCAAAAGTTAATTTCTAACAATGAGTTGCTTATCAATGCAATTTTTGTTTCTTAGTTATTTGTGCTTTAATGCTAGTAAATAAAAGATAATGCCAAGAAAATTGTGGTACAAAGCCAGAAACAACACACAGAGCACGTTAACATCCCTGATTAAATTCAGAACTGAACAATGGATAGTGAAATTAGTTTATAAATACATACACTAAAAGGAGCAAAGAGGAAAATACGTTCTAAATTTGAATACTGGATAAAAGCAGCTCCTGGGGAAACACTTCATAAAAACCGTTCACTCAGATTATAATTTATACATGTTTAAATTTGCAATTATTAATTTCTCCAAAAACTAATTAATCTGATCAGAGTGTTGTGCCAAAGAACTAAATGTTAACAACTAACACAGAAGCCTTTATACAAAATTTGACATAGATTTGCACTAATATAAAACAGCATAAAAAACACCCAAAGCTGCTGAAGAACTTCAAGTGACTGACACACATTTTTAGTTTTTTTTTTTCAAAGCATTGCTATCTATCGCTAAATATTTATGCAATTATTGTTCTACAACTCTAATGAGTATTTGTGTTTAAGAGTAAGTACTTTCCTGAGATGTACAGTGAACTGTGAGCATGCTGACAAACTGCCAGCCTAATTACTGCAACCTGTCTGGAAAAGCACACCTCGTTGACCTGGAAAGCATACCAATAATATTTAAAATTTCTATGGTCATCTTTACTGATAGCTTCCACAAGCATTTTACAGAAGCTGGTTCTGTGTTACTAATCAACAGATGAGAAAAATAGAAACAAAAGACGAGCTGAAGCTGGTACATCAACACCATCACACTGCTGCAGGGACGGGGCAAAGCTGCGGTCGAGCACCCCATGGCACCCCAGAGTAACGCCACAGAGGTGATGGCACCATTCTGAACGTATCCCTACGACCAAGGCAAAAATCTGGTCTTAGATCAATTCCTTTTTCTCCTCTACCACTCACTCATTCTCTATTAAATCAGTCCATTACAACTTAATCACACTTTAATCTCATGATAATTATTGCTACCAACCAGAAAGTTCAACCAAGACAAAGCAATACTAGAATATATTTCTTAATTATCTTTTCTGACAACTTATATAAAGACTTTAAAAAGTCCTTGTCAACTAAAATAAGTTTTCCTTATATACTACAAACAAAACCCCATCTGTTGTATTAAAGATCCCTGTGGTTATTAAAATAAGGCAGCAACCTTGAGGAAAAAAAAAGAAAAAGAGTTAGAAAAGCAGACAATGACTTCTCTACACACGACAGGCCTCATTCGAAGCCATATAAAACTTCTCTCATCTATCTCCTCCTATGGAGTAATAATTGAGCCTTCTAGATTTAACTACTTGTTGGACCTGACACTCCTGGATCTGCCCACAAAGTCACTTCCTACCATAGGGACCACACCTGTAATAACCCTCTTATGCACCAGTAATGTTTACTACTTGAAGATCACCTGCTTCAAAAGGGTTTGCAAAACACAGCTCTTTGCATTTTCTTTTTTCTAGTATGTTTAAATATTACGCTGTTCATACTGTTATATAGCATGTAAAATCAACGCTAGCTCTGCTGTAAACAATGTTTACTCATATCAGCGCAGAACGTAGCCATTAACTTTCAGTCTCTAGCAGATATGGAGACATTAAATATTCATCTTGACTATCGCATTTTACAGCAAGATGCATAACCATAACTCTGAAGAAAAGGGCAGTAACAAATCTGTACAGCATTAAGCATGGAGTTCTCACTAAAGTGACTGTAACTGCTAGGAAAACTTTTTTAAAATAGAACACATGAACGTTTAAGAAATTTTGTTCCCCACTGCTCCACCATGTCGTTTATACCTATCCACCACCTTACTAAATACCCTGGTCTTCAAAAGCTAAACCTCGTGTGGTTTAGCACTTGTCAAGAATGACAGTACCAACTCAGCCTGCCCAAGGGGGACCTTGCGCTGCCCTCCAAAGCTCTGTCCTACCCATCTCTGCCTCTGCCCAGCACTGATTTGTCCACCCAACAGCATCCCGAAGATGTTTGGAAAAGACTTCCGCCCAAATGGCAATGGTCCCAACCTCACAGTTTGATACATACAGGAAAAGTATCTTTCCTCAGACAGATCCAAGGCTAACAAAAGACCACCCAATATAACAATGATAATTTAAATGCAGAAAAATTGTGATGCTCATCTGAGCGATGCTTGCACTCCCGGGATGGGCTATTAAAATCAGGCGCATCGCATCAAATACCTCTTATTATCTACCTGCATTTATCCCTTTAACAGCTTTTGATTTGTTTTGGGTTTAATCCATTTTGCATTGAATCAAACAGTTACATTTGCTGTTGCAGAATACTGAATGAGGCCATCTGTGAAGGAGAGGCATTACCTGCTTTAATATATATTCCACAATAAGAAAACAGTGGGAAAGGAAGTTAATCCATTGCCAGTTTCACAAAAGAGGACAGAGAACACAGTAACTACTCCAAAAATAAAACAGTCGCATGTTACTTTGGTCACCAAAAAGAGCAGCAGCCAAGGGGGTTTAAAGCACCAGCTCACTCCATCCCACCTTCACGAATGGTGCATTTGATAAAAGCAGAAACATGTGCTCATTATAGTTAAGCCAGGACGACAGGCAAACAAGTGATCAGGAAGATTCTGAGATTAATTATTAAAAGAGGAAAGAAAGCAAACCACCTAACTCACCCAAAACCTACAGAAATAAAAGGGAATTTGCCAATGTTTAAGAATCACGTAGGGAACATTAACTCCACCAAAGATAACAGCAAAATTTATCTTTAATAAAAACGCTATACATCCAAATTATAATATCCTCAGTTCTAACCCAAGGATCCCCTTCCAAATTTTCAGTCAATACTTAATCAGAAAAGATTTTCTAAAAATTAGGATTCATTAAAATATAGGTAACACCTTAAGGATTTGACCACCAGTTCACTGATATATGTATGAAGTACTAGATGATTTTACAAGTAACTTTAGGACCCAATTTTTAATGCAGAATAGATTTGCTGCCTCAAGCAAAGTTTTATAAGACACTCAAAAATAAGCCAGTTATTGAAGCCCCAGCTCATTTTGCATTCCAGTAGAGTTTCTGATAGAATCAATTAATAAGTTTAATTATTGTTTTAAGAAAACAAACACAAAACCAAAAGCCCACAACAACGCAAGTCTTCCCAGTCCAATTATCCCTGTTAAATTAAGACATTAAGATTCTTGCATGCTTCCTCCAAAACAAAATGAATAGGAGGAGATAATCCTTTAGTGAAAATGCATTCATTTCAAGCACTTCCAATAACCTTAACTTGAGGTTACTTCTGTTTGGTAACAAAATCAATCATAAAATCTACAGCAGACACACACTGGGCATGGTTGAGGATTTTAACTTCACTAGAGCTTTGTCTTCTTTTACAAGCGTTTACACCTAATGCACTATCTTGTCTGCAAACTACACAATTTTTTCTAAAAAAAAAAAGGTATCCTCACCCATTTCATCCTAACTGCAAAGCAAAGAAAAGCCTGATCTTAGTGCCAACACAATTTTCTCTAGCAATAGTGTGACAACTCCTCATTTTGTGACTGAACGCCCCCAAGACGGATAAGTATCTGTCTTGAGTGTAAGTGCCAGGGAAGCGAGAGCCATGGAGGCAAGTATTATCATTATGAAACACACCATATATGTAAAAGTACTTATTCACCTTCCTCATGCCTCCATCTACCCACCCTCACCATCTTCATCAAGGAAATTCTGTAAGTTGAAGAGTTTTCCACTGAGGGACCACATTCCTTTTGTTCTGATACGGGTGCAGAAGCAGCACAAGGCCCATTCATAACCTCAACAGACCTTATTAAAAATTAATCTCACCTCAGGCCTAGAACAAATAGTGGAATCCACAATGACACAAATAAAAAGATGGAAGTTACCAAAGACTGAGTTCTAGCTGGCTATGTCGAAAGCAGCAGAGTTTTTTTATTTTTTGCAGGAAAAAAAAAAAGAAACAACAAGAATAGAAAACTCCTTCCTTTGACTTCATTAAGAAAAGGTTCCTGAAGTTTCTGGTGACAATAGCTATGATGGACAGAACAATGGAAGCCACATCACAGAGACTAAGCTGGAGAAAAGACCAGGAGTAAGCAAAATATTCAGTGGGTTTAGAATGAGAGGAGAGAGAGTGGGTAGGTCTGGTGGAAGAAAGCCCATAAACTACCCACCAACACCTACCTGCAGGAAACTAAAAATAAGACAAAGCTTTCCTTTACAACTCCACAGAGGGCTTTGTATTTGAACGAGAGATATAAAAACCCTGTCCAAGACAGTTTACAAATCACGCTCTCCAAAAAAAATCTGCAAGCAATGCCTAACCATCTCAGAAGAATTTTGCCAGAAATTAAATTCATTAAAGTGTATTTTTACTCTGTAACAGTTCTAAAATATTAATTTCTTTTCCAAGGAAGACTCATATATGCATATACCACACACATGCACATATCTATGTGTATATTTATGTATAAAGATTTCACCTATCTGAAATTCTCATCCGTGCTCTGCTTTCTATGTATGATGATGAATAACAAAATAACTTTTCACTTCTTCAAGCAATTATTTTGGGCAGACCCAAAACAGACACAACACAAACGGTTCCCATACCAAAACCGCTCCCACTCAGACTTACCTGCATTTCACAATCTGCCCGAAGGTTAAGTTCTTCGCAGCATTCCCTGGATACCCTCAAGAAGATATAATCCTTTGTTTTCTCCTCAATAGCTGCTTCATAAACCTTCTCTTTGGTTCCTTGGGTCTGTGCTGACTTCTCTTTAGTGACAGGCAATAAATAAACAGCATTGACTTTGGTCATCACCAGCCGTCCAGCCAAAGTGTCTTCCGAAAGCGTTTCAGTGAGCTTAAAGCGGCCAAAAAGTTGTCCATTTTGGGCATACTTTGCACCTCCAGAAACACCAGTGAGCATGAAGCTTGCTACAATCTGCAATTGCACTTTTATGTTGAACCTAAGTAAGAAAGCACCAAGTCAGTGCAGAAAAATGCTCTCAGATTCAGAAATTTCATGCATTCAGGCTGAAGCCTTACATTCTGAATGTATAACTTTTAAACATAAACAACTGTAGCCAAACTGGCCCTTCCTAAGCATGTAGCTGTTGAATGTTTACACATTTTCCTTTTGATTATAGCCTATAAAACGTATTTAAAAGAATCAGCATCTATGAAGCTTTAAAAAAATGAACCCTCACGAGAGATAATCAAATACTAGATTTTCTGAGACCAACAGAAGTTTAGAGCGAATTCACTGCACGTCTCAAAGCAGTAAAAACTTCTTTTTAAATAGTTTGTAAGCTTATATTAGGTATTCAAGGAGAGATGTGCAGGCAAAGAACAGAGTAAGATTCCTCTTTATTTCATGTATCTCTTCGAGGCTGCACACCAAAGACGGTAATCTACATCTTAAAAGGTAAATGTTATTATACCTATAATCCAGAGGGATTGATTAAAATGCCTCCAAAAAAATCAGAATGTAGGCATTAAAATGAGGTAATTTTATTTGAAATGAAGGAATGAAGGAATGGCATAACAGGCTCAGCCATATAAGCCGTCTACCCACAGAATTTCTATTAGCAGCAAGTTCCTCCAGTAATCAGAGACGTAACAAATTCATTCTTCGTAGTTGCCATTTTCTAGAAGTCACATGCATAACACATTAAAGTGACTTATTAGCACACTTTATTGACCTCTCACCAATACATACTAATCCTCTCCTAGAATGTTTGGGGTTTTTTTTAAACAGATTGTTTCACCCTAATTTTAAAAAGAAAAGGGGAAAAAGGTCTGTCACACTAACAATACTCAGTTCTCCTCTCATCAGCAGCTTTTTCCTGAATTTGAAACAAATTACAGGAAAAAAAGTAAAAACCAAAAGGTGTTGACAAATGAAATAAAATCTCTTTTCTTGGAAGAAAACTCATTTTCTTATAATATTTGTCATACTTATAATGTTTTTATTTGATCGGTTCTTCTTATAATTTAAGAATTATATTACTAGTATCATTTATTATTACTAATAAACTGGTAATTTTAATCATTTAAGCCCTGTAGTATCAATAATCATAAGCCCATAACAATAAAATCCAATATTTTAGCTCATTTGGTAATTAAACATCTACCAAACCAATCAAATATATATTTTTCATACTTGGCAAATCATGAGTCTTGCACAAAAATTGCAAGTTTGCCCCCTTGTGTTAATAGTTGCTTCTTTACATAACATGGGCATTGAGTCAGATCCAGATTTCAGACTCCTCCACTCTCAAAAAGGAGATGTCTTCTTACTGAACACTGATTTGTTCGGTTCATCAGTAACCACAAAGGTTACTGCACAAGCTACAGTTAAAGCAATGACTCAAAAGCATGTACTTCAGGGAGCACACTAGAATTAAGTGTAATCCCTCCAATTTCCACATGTGCTTAAAAAAAAGCCCAAAACAAAACAAAAAACAAGCTTTCTTCCATACAGGTGCTGCACTATTCCAAAGCAGTTGTCACCAATTTAGCGACATCTAAATAGCTTATATCACATTCAGATGACTGTTATAACACTACATAAAATATTTAACAGAGTAACCAAGAGCTTGTCATTATTACTAAAATACAATCACGTGCTATCGTGAATTTATTTTGTTAAAACTCTCCTAAAGTTCAGACTCTATGCTACTGAATACGCATCAGCTCATTCTCAAATTCAGATTTGTAAAAATGTGCTAGAAGACAGTATCACTGCCATTCTGAGACAAGGCACAATTTAGTGTCTTTATAAATTACTGAAGTGAACCTGCTGTGCTAAAGCAAATATGAAGTTTAAGAGAGTATCAAGCAATTTCTACTGAGTAAACTGACACCTTCTGGCAAACCACTAAACTACAAAATCCTCTAAGAGTTAGATTTAAAAAAAAAAAAAAAATCAAAAGTTGCTGCTTTCGTCCATTGCTCACCCTTGCTTTGCAGGTTTATACAATAAAAGGGTTTCAGTCAGGCTTATACAAATCGAACAAACAAAAACTTACATTTCCTCCAAAGCACTGCAAAATCCCAGCCTAACTGCAGTGTTAATGAAACTAGCTAGTGAAGCCTGTTGTTCACATTTAAAATCACAGAAATGACAGAAAAACTTCATAAATCATTAATTCATCCAGTACCGATGCTAACAATAAATTTCCAAAAGGCAAATAAATCCATTCTGAACAAAGCCCCATATAACAATTTCTTAAAAATACGTTGAGCATATTCCCTCTCACATTTATACATGCAGAGTTCAGACAAGGGTGTGCAGTATGACACATACCTATCTACTGATAAATGCAAGACATAGTAATGACAAAAGCAGATTTATTTTCCATCAAAGCCAGTACTTGAAGTTTTCACAGCCTCAAAGATAAATCTGCTCTGTAATTCTGGTAATAGTGTACTGCATGGAAGGAGCTATATGTCACCTCACGCATTCTAGGAGAAACACGTAAGTTCTAGCTGCTCTAACGGTTATATGCAGTTTTTCTTTTGAATGTGCAAGAGAGAAAGGAAGAGTTTTAAAACCATCAACAGATTGTACGTTGAAGGTTTGTGGAAGGTAGGGCAAAACCTTCCAAAACCAAACTAGTATCTAGATCAGAACATTGTTTTGCTTTTACTGTCAGCGTATGTTAGCATTTAGAAACTAGACAGCAGTGGCTCCTTTATTCTAACCTTTATTACTGTATTTTGTAATGTACAAATGTGCAGGGTAATTTTTATAAATGCCTCTTAAAATACTAGAATAAACATGATTTAAAAGTAAAGCTCCCTGTGACTCTTCAGAATGAACTCCCTTACAATTGAGTTCAAGACTTTTTAAAGCCACTGCAACCTTCATCCAGTACTTTTCAGTAGTTCCACTCAGGAGATCCCACGTGAAGTCTGAAAGTGTTTTCCTAGAAAGTGAGAACTCATCAACATTCTTAAAACCCAGCAATTCACTCCAATCTGAACTGCAGAGACTTTGTTATTCCAGTCTTGTCGTAAGAGACCACATTGACAATCCTACTACTTTTACCATACACAAACCCAGAAGGGAGTAGCAGCTCATCAACATTTTCACTCATGGCACCACTTCAGAGGTATTACAACCCACTTGCATTTGCATTTCTGGGCCCATTTCTAGGTCTGCAACCCTGACACCTCACTAGAGAATACCAAGTGTGTGTGATCTTCGCCGCAGAGGATCAGGGAAGTGTGCTAGTTTGAGCCTTGTTGCAATAAAACGGGTCAGCTTCAAAATCAAAAGAATATTTCTCTCATCAACACTATCAAAACAGAAGATTTCAAGAACATTATTAAAACTTACTTTTATTAATCTACTAAATAGAAAAAGAGAGCAATAACTTATCGCTGCACCAACTTGTCCAAAAAGGAACACAGAGGATACGCATACTAGTCTTTCATTTCTACAGGCATGCTGCTCTCTGGTTTCCTATGAGGCATGACAGTGTAATTCTCAACATGAAAATTCACACGGTAAAAATATTGTTTACATTTATATCATATTTCATAATGTTTACTCTAAACCCACTTTTGTTTTAAAAAGCCTTAGAAAAGGCAACCTGATTATGAGTAAGTATGATGGAAAATACTTCTGTATGCTGAAAACAGTGGTCAAACATGATTCCTCTGTATATTTGATTCCAGCTCAAGAGCAGAAGCTATGAAAAATATGAAGAAAAAACATTCAAATGCACTGCCCTTCTTCTGAGATACAAAAAAGAAATGGAACTATTTTTCTGCTTTAAAAGCATTAGAAATATAACTACTCATAATATTTTCTTCCTAAATTTTAGAGGGGTGATTCAGCTGAACCTCTGCAGATCCAGGAGGCATCCATCTTAAGACATTTCTGATTTGGAACTTGAGTAATTGCTAGAACTACATTTGCTGCCAAATTAGGCTAAAGGGAAGTTATACCTTTTTGACTTTCCATTTTAAGTAGTGCAACACTTTAAAACTCTTTCGTACCACATCAGTGCAGGCAAAATTTTTAACCACAAATTTCAAACAACAGAAAAAAAGGCCCCATGCAAGTCTATACATGGGAAGCTTACATTTTTTTCCTAACTCTGTATTTGTTCATGCAGCTAATCCAGTTGGGTAATATGTACAGAATACCTCAAGGTATCGCAGAACAAAACAAACAAAAAACGTATGCAATATGGCTTTGATTCACAAGCTGGTTTTCAGCCTATTTAGAGAAGATAGATAATAGTCAGCTGCCACATCAACATAAGATCAGAGTTTGACCTTGAAATTTATACTCCTGCAATACCTTTTATACAAAGATTTCATATATTACTTTGCTATAACCTACTTTCACCAAGGAACAAAAATGTGATTCCTATTAGCAATATATTTTTGTATAGAGCGCCAAAAAACTGTAAACAAAAGTAATTATTATCTGGACATTAACAAAACATTGTAAATAGCTGTTTAGCGCCTCCAACCATAAGCACAGACTGACACATACAGTCTGTTTTAAATGGGTTATCAGTAAATTACATTTCAGTGCTAGTGACCTTTATCAAAAGTTACTATTCCCAGACTCATAGCCAACTTCATTTCCAAGAAACAGGATGACTTAGTATCTTAAATAATCATGTAGGTTTAATGAAAAAAGTTGCCATCCTCATTTTAATAGGACAGCAAGAAATACCCAAGAAGTGTTTTTATGAAGGTATCACTTACTTGCTAACTTCCTTATACTGTGCTATTTCCTCTATGTAAAGGAGATCATGAAGCCGTGACTGATAGTTGGTCTTGGTCAATGATTTGTCCAGGACAGATTGTGTAAATAGCTGGTCAGCAGATAGAGGGATTTGGTATCTGGTAAGGAGGCTCTTCTCCAATTCAGTAGTTTCATTAGGCTCAAATTCTACAATAGTCTTAGAAGTAGAATCCCAACGCTTAGCTGTGGTTAGTAGCTGTTGCCGTGCATGCATCAGGTATTCAAGATCTGGATATAGATAGATAATAGGGAAAGGAAGTAAGTTCAAACTCCATATGTGTTTGGTTTTTATTTAAAAAAAGAAAAGCACACACTACAAAACTAATCCCATTAGAGATAATAAACTAAACGTAGGTAAGAGTCTCCTCTGCCTACAACTGCTTTAGTAAGTTCACTGCTACTATTACTTTTCAAGTGTACACAGACCACAAGTAGGCTCTCAAACAATATCAGAAAATAAAATATTCTGCAGATAGCAAATACAATGAATACAGACAAACAAACAAAGCACTTTCATTTTAATAATTGCAAGCAATTTTGAAGGACTTGTCATCGCAATATGCTTTCAAAGCCTAACTGCTACATCATCTCATTTCAAAAATATAAAGTAGTGAAGAACTTCACAATATAAACTATAGAATTTAGAAGGTAGTAAAAACAAGTTGATAAACTAGCTGGTAAGAAATGATTAAACTTGCAACATTGTGAAGTCTTTAACAAAAAAAATTCTACAGTACCGTAAGAAGTGTATTCTGCAGACAGTTGTATTACATAGCTACAGTTAGTTTGCTAGGCAAAACTTTGGAAGTTTACCTTAACATTATATAAAGAAAACGTTAGAAAACATTATAAAACATTATAAAATTAAAAAGAAATTAATTTTTCAGTATACCCTAATCTCAGGGACCACAAAGCACTTTGTCTACAGTCACCCAAAATATATCCATTAACACCACAAACACACTGTGACAACAGTGCATCACTTCACAGAATTGCAGTTAAATTGCAGAGCTGAGCATATTTGGCATTTATAGTGAAGCTATGATATCTTAATGTATTATCTGTGAGTAAGATTTAAGATAGGTATCCAGGATATCACACCACACTGAAAAATGTGTAAAAAAGGCATTTTCAAATTCAAATTAAACACTTATCATTTTGACTGTCTTTATTCTAAATAGAAGGAAAACAGCTTTTTAGCAAAAGAAATCTCAGTTCAGCTTGACTGTGACTACAGGAACATAGCTCACCTTACTCGCTAATCACATGAGTGTGTGTTCACTAAGAAAAAAAATTTAAATATCTACCTCAAGCCTGAACCATATTAGTAGCTACAGTTGTATAGCAAGAAAAAGTCCATGTTTGTGCCGTTTCTGTGTTTGAAATCATCTCACCATAAAAGAAGCTTTCTCTGGTACTAACCATACTTCAGATCACAAAAGCTCAGTAATTACATTGGCATTGAGTCCTCCTTTACTAGCAAGATGGACACTTAACTCCCAGCACTAGAGAGGCTTCCACTGGAAGCCTGACATAAACAGTTCCTGGCACAGATCGTGATACGATGACCCTTTCTTAAAGAGCATTTTCTCCATTCTCAGTGCACAGGAAACCTCCCTTAGTTCTCTTTTTCCACAGCAAATAAAGGCTTCAAAATGCATAATGGAAGCTCCTCCACTAGAATATTTTAATCTTGACCTTTCTTTCCTGACTAGATATCTAGACAGGGTCCTGAATTACATGCAAATGTAGAGACCTCAGGCAGCTTTCTGTTTGAAAAGCACTTCCGTGAGATCCCAATCCATACATAGCAAAAGAAAAAGAAACAATGGAATCGGACACGCATCCAACATAGTTATCACTTTCACCTGCCTGCTTACACACTTCTTAGACTACCTTAGCAAAAGCCCAGGATTTTGTACTTACATTTATCTGTAAAGCACCTAGCACGCTTTTCATTTGAAATAAATATTAGTAACAACCTGCTTGAAGACTTCAGTATCCCTCCGCACACAGACAAGCAACGTGTGAAAAGGAAATATCAGGAACTAATACTAGAGAGTGCTATCTCAACCTCATCCATCACTTCCACGTGGACTTCAGTCTGCTGTTCCTTGCATCACTCTTAGTAGTTAGTTTAAGCCAACAAGGACCAAAACCATAGACTGGCTTGACAGTACCTCTGTCTTTGCAAATAAGTTACAGCTTGGTTTTCTTGATCCTAAACAGGTTTACAATAAAAGGACAATAAATTCAATGTCTTAGGAAGCCTGTCAGCTGCAGTTACCCACATTGTTACATGGAGATCATGTAATAGTTCCTGAAAAGTCCACAGCCTTGCTTCTAAGCAAAGTTTCTCATTCGCAGTGCAACATTCTCTGCTTCAAGACATTACTGCTTGTACCATCTTCCTGCTCTTGGCTACAAGAAACTGGGTCATGAGGAAAGATCAGTTCATGATCTTTGGTATTTGCTATTTACAGTTGGTTTTTGTTAATGTTGCAAATGTTAACCTGTTATATGAAAATAAAGGCTAAGAATAGAAAACTGCTGTTTTCTTAATCTCACCTTTTTTCCTTCTTTTTCTTCTTCTTCCTGCTTACGTCCCAGTGCTACAATTCCATTTCTTCGCTGTTTGTATCTCTCAAATTTTCATAAAAAATGACCATACACTATCCCACTCCCTTGCTTGCTACCAGGTGACACAGTGACCTATATTTAACTCGCTCAATCTTTTACCATAAATCAAAGTGCTTCTTTCTTTTTTGCACCTCTCTGAACACCTCTCAATTTGTTTACATATTTCTGCTAATGGACTTATTTCAGGTTTGAACTGAGAGGCACAGATCAATTTCGTAAACAGAATACAACCCTTACAGTAACATGGAGTTGTGGGTTTTTTTACTGGAACACATACAAAAATAGTTACACTTTCTCTACATTTCCAAAATTCATGTCAGCAGCAATTCATTGAGTTACAAGCCTATACTTTGCTTCTTGCCTTTGACAACCCTAGTCAGATATTACGAGGGGGGAGATGACACAAAAAACCAAACCTTCTCAGATAGCCTACTTTAATTAATGAATGAAATACCAGGTGTATTCTTGTACAGAAACACTTCACCTCTCTACTGACCTTCTTCATCAATACATGAACAATTATAAAAACATAAACATACTTCAACTTTCTGTGCTGCCTTCAGACACATACCAAACTAGAAATTCCCAGCATTTTGACAAGATTTAGGAGCTATATCCTGACACACAGTAATAGTCATACTCCAGTTACCTGCCTTTTTTAGACCCTCTGAAGTTTTTGTCCACTATTTATATTCATATATATATATGATGAACATGTCACAGAGTAGAAGACATTCACTGGCTGTTAACATAGTTGCTGTTCTGCCCAGAAATGTGAAAAGGAAAAAGATGGCATGGAAGACTTCCACTATTCAAAAAAATAAATTTTTAATACATTACCTTCAGTTGAAGCAGCATCAATCATTACTCGTTGCATGAGGACTGGTTCTAATCCAAAATCAAACACAACAGTTTGGCGAAAAGTTCCGAAGATTTCTGTGTTGAAGGCTATACTGACTTTGTATATATAATGATCTATTCCGTTCTGGACCATCTTTCCTCCTATCCATTCCTGACAGTTTTCTGGAACTTCTTGTGATACCTGGGTAGTGCTGTCTCCAGCAGATATTGCAACGATACTAAAATGTGGACGATGGGCATCATAAAGCAATGCCACTCGATACAGCATTCTTGCAGGCTATAAAAAAATGCAAAGGTTGAAATGACAGTATGTTGGACAACGGAAATTATTTCAGTAATATCTTCATTTGCAATCAGATAATGAGAGCTTATAAGAATTCTCAACTTCCGAGAGCAGGTACAAGCCTTGTCTGCTTTCCAGAAATCTGGGCAGTCAATATGTAATTACCAGAGGAAAGTGAAGTTTCTGTATTTTAAAAGGAATTATGCAATTGAAATCTTAATTGCAAAAGATTATGGGCTGCATTCTAGTTATGATTGACTCACTTTCAAAAGATAAGTAGTCCTACCTTACAAGTGAGAGCAAATGTCCATGTCTGATGAGACTTTTTGGTGGTGACAGTTACCGATAGCTCAGGATTATGTTCTACTCTCACTCCTTCTACACTTTCACTAAGCTAGATTAAAAGAGAAAAAAGACAACATTAAACCTCCACAGACAGTATCAAAATAAAAACCTTCAGGAAAAGGTAGTATTTTTTAACAGAAAGTAGAAAGAATGGTTTCCTAGACTGTGCAGGATTGATGTAAGTCCTGCATGGGAATTAATGAAAATGTCTGCTAATTCAGAGAGACAAGCAAGCCAAATTTACCAGATCATACTGTGTAAGTAAAGAATTGTCCTTTTAAGGACAATTAACCACAGGACTTGATTTTCAAAAAACAACTTAATTGTAAATGTTTAAAGTAGAACATGATTTCACTTGGAAAGAAGGATCTGATACAATGAGGCCCAAACACTGCATTTCCAGAAGACCCCAGATCTCACTGACATCAATGAGACTACTAGAGCCACAAGGAAACTAGAATCAGGCTTTCTACTCATGAATGCATGTTGCATAAAGTCCACTCTTCCCAGATTTTAATCAACAATAGATGGACCGAAAACTCCTTAGGGTCAGTGGTAAGTAGAGCTGGTCGAATGCCGCAAAAACGTTCTTTGGAATTCCAAACAGCTGCTAAGTTTGATCGTATCCACACCCCGCACTCTTCAGAATTCAAACTTTTTTGAACATTTGGGGGATTGGCTGTTCTTCATACAAGTGCCTGCAGCTGCAGACAAAGAGAAGGAGCCATGCACAAACAAGAGTATTCTTCCCTAAGTTGTGAAAGCTTCGCCATTTATTGTTCTCCAGTTTAAAAAGTTTTGCCATCTAGTCAAGGAATAGGAACAATACCATGAGACTTGGCTGACCCATCCTGCAATGGGAATAGTAAATATGCAAAATTAACAAGCTGTGATTAACCCACAAGCTATAATTCACAAACTCTACTGAATTCCTGAAAAAAAAAAAAAAAGAGTACATTTGCAGAAATCAGCCTAAGTTTCTGGTATCTTTGCAAGAAGACAGAGGTCAGGATGGAAAGGGGAGCAAATTGGTTGGACAATTTCTTGGTAAGGAATAATTCGACCAGCTCTGATAGTAAGGGCCAAAAACAGGCTCATCTGTTAGTTTTAAATATGAGCACATAGGGAAGTAGCATATTTTCCTTACCACTTTCTCAGGAGATAACGAATTCATCCATTTCTCAATCAAGGTTTCCATATAACTGCCCGAACATTGTTTGTTTTCCTTCTGCTGTTTTAATCTGATCAAGCGGGAAGCATATCGTTTTTGCCATTCTGTTAGCTCTTCCTGGGAATGTGCTGAAGTACACTGTGCACCGTACCTGCAGATCCCTTGCTCTAAAAATCTACATAAAATAGGAAAAACGATTATGCCTTGAACTTTTCCGTCTCCAATTAAAAGAAGAAATTTACCAAAATTTTACTTTTGAAGCCAGAAGGACATTCTTTACATCTCTCTCACAGAACTAAAGGCAGTTTAGTCCATGTGAACTAATTTGGAAATATATACTTGCATGTAGCCTTTTGTAAGAGGCAGCAGCCTTTCTTACTGCAAAGTCCAGAAAAGTATATCAAATTTCCTTGAAACATAGAGGGACAGGAATCTTCTTTAAAAATTTCCATCTTCAAGGAAGAAAGAATCAAGTGTTTGTACAGCAGTTAACACAATGAGATCATGGACCATACCTGAAATGACTAGGCACTGTATTAATATGAATAAAACACTGTTAATCGGGGTCAAAGGGAAGAGATAGCATAATTTCTTCCACTAGTTAGGTTATTAGCTGATAAATACTCCTTCAGCAGTTTTTCCTGGAGCAACAGTGACATCACATGGTCCTTTCTACTAAATACACCTACAGAGAAATCATCTCTCAAGGAAAAGGTTTAATCCTCTTCTTTGGAAGGGATGTATCAGTCTAAAAGGCTCTGTTTTTGCAGAGGTTAACGATTTGTTAAAGTAGTACATTTTTCATTTAATGGCACATGCTGATGCATCACAATTAATGCTGTTCCAAACACCTGTATGCATTTTAAGCATTCTAGTTCTCAGAATTTATTGCAAGTCTGGGCAAATGCCTGGATAACTTGGGAACTGTTTTTATAACTAAACTTTGTATTACAATTATAAAACACAAGGAAGTAGCTGCACCTTCATCATTCTTCAAAACTGAAGCACTTAGATGACAAATGAAGAATAAAATGGGGGGGTGTAAGTTCTGAAGGTACTAAGAAAGCATTCGATGTACAGAGTAACATCAGGCCAGGAGGCTAGTTGGTTGATTTGTTTTGCATAAGGAGACTATAAAGAGTTAATGTAAGCATCATATTTATTATAAATAAAGCCAGGCAGGCTGTTCTCTATCAGGATATTAAGTTTATAGAAACTCTGTAAACATAGTTATATTTGAATTTCATGTGGCTATCTATGTATATACTTATATTAAGAATCTCTTCCTACAGTGATGAGTTACTGTAAAGAAGAAAGGATGCACCAAGACTAAATACAACAAGTCAGGACCCCACATCACTGATGAAGACAGCAGAAGGGGATCAGTGACTGAATGACCTTTTCATAGTAAATGTATTATGTAGCACAATATGAATTAGAATGTGAAATTTGAGTTATGTGATGAACACGAGTAATACCTCACTATAATACAAAAGTCTTGCAGGAAAAGTACCTTGCCCCACTTGTATCAGTGGTTATAATTTGATTTAGCATACACTTTTCCTTTAAGAAAAGTTTAAGTATTTAAAGGTTTGAGTGCCCAAATTGTAAATAAAATAAGCATATATCTCACAACATTACTTAAAGGCGTTCTCAACCTATGTTCCTCAATATATTTTAAATTTAAAATATTTCTCAAGTTCTCATAGTTCATATTTTTAACAGACACTTTCTCATTTTAGTTTCATATTTAATACCTCCTGCAATTCCATAGCTTCATTATCTAGAACAAATATGCTGTACTCCTACTGCTTTATGGTACACATGGGAAAAACAAACCACAGCTTCAAGAATTCATATTCAGTACCTGAAACTGCCTCCTCGTAACAAACTAAAATTTTTAGTCTGTGGTCAGAATTATATTGTTCATATGGATTTACTGAGTAAAGCACATCCTCCTCACTGTAAGGGTTAACAGTATGCATAAAGCTAATTACAGCTTTAGTGGAAAAATGTTTCAGAGCAATGGTTGGAAACATGGTACAGATGTTAGTCAACAGAAAATCATTATGAGCTAAAAATTGTAAATATCTGCATCTTAAAAATTGCTGAATATGCACCAGATATGATAAAAGTCAACAAGAGTTGCCAAGATTTAGCATCTCTAGAAAATCACACCAAAAGTAGCACAAATTCAGCGATTCAGTCACGTCATTTAAAAAGCAGGTCAGACTCCTGATGATGTTTTTAAAATAAATTCTTTGCATCAGTTCAATATATGGCAGAATCAAGTGCATAATGATGGTTCCTCCACAGATATAGTAATACAGTTTTACGTAAGTAATGACAATTAACAACAAAAACTACAGGCAATATTGAAAAGTAGACTGAAAAAGACAAGGAGAAACTCTGATACAAGCCATTGGATCTTTAGCAAAGCAATTCACCTCTGTGTATTTCAGTTTATGCAAAATGGAAATAATGAGATCCGGAGGGAAATTCTACAACCTGTTTTTTAATCCGAAGACAAAGCCCATCTATCAACAAAGCCCATTTATCTGAAGGCATGCATCCTATCTTCTGTCAAAGCATACTTCACTGTGCTTCAGTTTGGTAACACTGTTGTCTGTAGGAACTTTTCATATCTCTGAAATTATACAAATTAGAAAAGGGAGGGGAAAAAGACAGATGCTGACCTGTCACTACAAAAATGGTCCTCAAACCATTCTCATGAAAATGAGCTAGCGATTCCATTTTATAAACTGAGGTGCTCCTGGATAAACTGACCCTTCCAAAAATCTGTGAACAAATCAACTCCTGTCCTAAGAAGTACCTTCATTTTCCTGATCTCTTAATCATTCTGTCAGCAGGTAAATAAAAAAGGAAACATTATGATCCCTTGGAGAATGTTGATATAAAGCAATGACTTTACCTTTTACATAGCGTATATTCTTCACTGCTTGTGACTCCCCTGGGTGGAGGGCGGAACTGCCAGCCATCCCGGCACCCTGCAGAGTAGTCAAAACTTAGGTTACTTTTCTAATTGCCAAGTATTTCTGAGTTGGATAGTAACTGTCCAGGGAACCGCATCTCTGAACATCAACCCAAAGTGTATTAGTACACAAGCAAAATTATCCACCAAAAATTAATTTTCAATCCTTACAAATGCATTTAGAACAAAGGTCCATAGGCTGTGCAGGCAAGTTGCAAACAATTTGCAGAATAGAGCAGGCTCTGATACAGCACTTAGACCAATACATAGAAACTTCTGCCTCCAAATTCAGTCAGCGATGAGATAATTCTACCTCAATCCCCAGGGCTCACTATGACAGTCAAGCCCCTTTTTTGCTTTTTGACTACTAAGCAGTGCTGAGCATTCAGCAGAATCCAAGTCTTCTTACTACAAAATGAAGTAGCTTTAGAATTGAGTTACATACCTCCTTCTAAATCTTCTACATGATATCCTGATGGTACTTTACCAGCTGCCTACAATAATATAAAAAACCCACAGTTATAAAGGAACACAAAACAGTTTCATCAACAAGAACTGCTTTCGCTTCTTTGCTGTCAAAATGTACTTGAGAACAACCAATACAAAAATATTAATCAGAAATCTGACATCACTTCCAGTCACAAACATGAATTTCCTATTAACCTAACCACCAGATTGCAGCCATTTATAAAAGGAATTCTGACAGGAACAGAGTCCACTCCTTGTTAGAAGAAAATTTTAGAGATTTTTACAAGACCAGATTCCACCCTGTGATCGTTTTAATGTAGACTGAAGTAAAGTTTTTAGAAGGCCTAAAGTCTAAACTGTATTAAGATGTCTTTCAGCTTTGAATCTGTATTAAAAATAAAGCCCAAATCAATGACAAAGCATAAGAAAAAAAAAAGTGGCAATTCAATCAATAGACATGACAGATTAACCTCAAAAAAAGTGACTGAGGGGGCATTTATATTTGTTAACCAGTTTCTTAAGTTATGTTTATTACTTCAGACTAACTTCCAACAGAGAAAATACAATAAATAGTACAGATTTAAATGCTTTGAGTTCTTTCTACTCGCTATGTCAAGAGAGTCAACAACCTATTAGCATCTTTCTCTATTTTCTCACGTGTCATGCAAGATTGCGATGAAAGGCTCCTGAATAGGTAGGCAGTAAAGACCGACAGACCAGTGGAAACAATAATGTTTGAACCAGTATGTTCATAGTGAGCCCAGATCTCCCGGGACACATGAAAACAAGCCTTTCAGCTATTTCAGGTACTGCTCATTGTTTTCCCAATAATATGCTCATTATTACCTCTGTTTCAGCAAGAAGTGTTTTCAGTCTTGTCAGATCTTTAGTTACCATCCCGTTCTGGGGGGACAAAGAATATTAATACATCAAACACATAAACCTTCACATGCATTAAACCACAGGAACAAAGTTCATTTCCCCCACCACCACCACGGAGAAGGGCAAGAAGGAAAAATCAGTTTGACTTACAATGCACAATTTTAAGTTACATGCTATATAACATGGAGCAAACATTACAGTGAAAAAAGGCGTTTTACACTGGCCAAAACCAGTACTAGACTTACAGCAAGTATCAACATAGAACAATACAGGAGAGCAGCATATGTAGAACAACTTGGGGGAAAAAAATTTCTTACGAAGTTTAGCTGCCACTCAAAACCTGTATTAATAGCAACAATACTTTTTGATTGCTATCGTACAGAACAGTACCCTACACTGCACAACAGCCCTGGAGGCAGCATAGCCCAATGGACAAGGTCTCTGGAGATCTATGCTCTATTATCAGCTTGGCTACCGGCCTGCTGGGTGACCTTAGGCAAGTCACTTCACCTCTCCATGCCTCAGTTTCCCATCTGCAAAATGAGGGGGGCAGTGATACCGACTGTCTTCACAGAGCACTTTATAAGCTACTGATGAAAAGCAGTATACATGAGCCATATGCCACAGTTACTGAAACACTTCGGCTCTCGAGGAATTAATATAATACACTTTCACTACTGTTGCAGTGATGGATTCGTTTCTTCATACGGGTCTACAGATTACTAATTTCTACAGTTTCGTAACTTGTTCTGCTCTGATATAGACTGTAGCAGATTAGCCACATAACTAAAAATAACTGCATATTCAAGTACATCTGAAGTAAAAATCTTACAAATTTTAATTTATCTGAAATACATAGCTAAGTGTAACAATTTCACACTCATGTAAGCCAAAGCTTTGATTAAAGGAACTCAGACCTGAGGTTTTTATTTTGATAATCTCTTGCAGATATTTAATTAAGTGCTACTACATTTGTTAGACTTCTCCACATTTTGACTGTGCTACTGAGCAGCAGAAATCACTCTCTTTGCTGAAAACTTACACACTCAACAAATTCTCACACTTAGGCTTTTTTCAAAATGATTTTTCACTTCAGTAGAAGGCTGCAAATTGAACCTGTTGAGCTTAAATGTATTAGAGCATTAAAACGTTACCAAGAATCATTCTCTTAAGTCACTGGGGAGGAAACTGGATGGATTCCAACTCTTCAAGAAATTAATTCCAAAACTTCGTTTCATTTCTTCTCTCAGAAAATGGCACAAGTCAGTAAATCAGTTGCTGATCTTAATGTTCTTACTGAAAACAACTGCATCTAACAATCTAAAGCTTGTAAAAATCTTTCAAACTCTGCTTTGGGACAACACTCTGGAATTATATACGAAGCTACCTTTATTTGCACAACAATAGGTCAAAACAAGGGCACTGTACATTTCCTGCGATAAGGAGCTTTTGGCTATTTTACTAACTTTTCCCGAAGGCAAGTTTCCTTCTACCTCACCAGGAATTTTTCAATGAAACATTTTTTCATTGGACAACACTAGCTAAACAAAGAAAAAACCTTTTCTTTATGTAAAAATAGCCAATGGAAGGGGGGAAGGGAATGCAGGATATATACCAGACAGACAAACAGAACTCCCTTTCAAAAACAACCTACTGATTAAGTTAAGCACCAAGATACAGGAGACATGATGCAATTTCAAGGTAATAGGCTCTCCTACAACAGTTTCTGATGTCACTTATACATTCCTCATGGTCTGACCAGAGCTGTTCTCGTCTGTGCTATGTCCATGTTTCTGGATTTAGCATAACCACAAATTCATGGTGAGCTGCAGGCTATTTAATCTAGATTACAGAAATAAAAAGGACACTATCCTTTGAAGACTGATATCATTTCCCTAATTTTCCCCATATAAGTAGTCACGTAAGAGTCAGAACAGTTACTTACATGTATGGGGTTAAAAGCATCTTTACAAGTTTTGACAGTTCAAGGATAAAATAGAAGCTTTGAACTCAAACCTTTATCTTCGTCTTGAAATGTGAAGCTTTTTTTTTCCCGAGCAGCTTTTCATGGGCCAGTTATTTAAAAGTTCTACCAATAATTCAATAATCAATAATTGTTCTGTTTTAATGGCTAAGCCTCCTGAAGTACACGTAAAATGGTATCAGGTGCAACAAACTAAGTAAGCAAAAGTTTGAGATTTACACCATTCTAATCAATCGCACAAATATGCAAATTATTTTGTATTCCCTGAGGATTCAGAGCCAACAACAAAAACACTTTTCAAAATCTTAACCCTGAAACACTGGTAATGCATCCTAGGTATCCTGATGGCATATGCGTGCCCATATACTTATGTTTGTCTTTTTCATACAAATCATTTTGTTGCAACCTGCCATATGTTCTGAAGTTTGTTATTAAACACATTTTAAGAAAGGAAATACAAAACTACTTTTTAAATTACATAGATTGCAGCAAACCCACTTACCAGTGATTCACCCATCAGTGATTTGGAAAGAACATTAGACACAATTTGCAGCTTCCCTTTAAGATGCATGCAGCAGAGCACTGCACGGAAAGATCCATCTCCCTTGGCCAGCCCCTCTCCCAACACTGCAACACAAATCAGCAACTATTAGCTTCATCACACTATATATACATTTAAATAAGTTATACACGGTTTTCCTTCACGTTTAACATGAAAATCAAGTCTGAAACTTGGGTTGAATCCACGGCTTCTTGGAAAGACAAGTCTTAGATATAAGGGAAATATTACTTGGTCTTGTCTAATATTCACTTCAAACTTGTCTCCCACCATCTAAGAAATGCTGTACATGAGCTCAAAAAATGCTATACTGTTTACATGCTAAAAGAGACAAAAATTAAATATGGGAAGGGTAAATTCAAATATCTGACACAGACACAAAGGACCTCCTCTTCACAGAAAGGGTAAAAAAAATAGCAACCAACAACCTCTCAGTAACACAAACATGCTCAGGAAGATCCATTCATGCTCACAAAAAGCATGCCCTGTCGTTTCCAAATATAGCTAACCTCCTCGTGGTCAACTCCTGCTACTTTAAAAGGGCTTTTATTCACTTATGCTGTGAAGTGCAGGATATAGGAACGATTGTTTTGAGTCCAGAAATTTACAGGCTCCATGTAACAGAAAACTTTCCTAATGCTTTCTAGCACTGGATCAGATAGCTAGCCAAACAGACACTTCCATTGACACCTCCAATAGTGAAAGGATTTATTTCACCATATAGGCGTGCTTCAGACAAGCAGAAATAACACTTAATCATATATATTACCTGTCCAGAAACTGAAACGCTAGAGTGACTAAAAAGCTAGTAAGCTAAGCATGTGAGTTGAAAAGAAGGCTGGACAGTTGTTTAAAATTATGGAATTATAATATATATTACTGTTACTGCAGGCAACATCAACATCTGTGCTTATACTGCTACTCATGCAGATGCAAACATCTCCTGTTAGTGCTAACGAGAATTTTTCATTCACCACAACTTCAGGATTACATTTTAGAATAATAAAGCAAAACTCCTCACTCAACAGACGTTCACATCGTTCACAGAAATGGCATGAAAGACTAAAGAAATAGTCCCACAAAACATTTACATAGAAACAACTAGACAGGTATTCAAAATGAAAATGGTAGCTAAATCCTGTTTATAAAGTGCTTCAAAGATTAGTATGAATTCACCACTCTGCTGATACTGACCACATTTCCAAAAATAGAGCTTACTTCCCAAATCAGCAGAAGCAGCGCCAGAAATAGCTTTAACATGTCTGACAGCTTGCTATTTTAACCTCAAAGATTGGATGTCCAATTATGATTATTTCATATCATCAACTGCATAGTATCACCAAGCTATAACATACAGTTGCACATAAAAAGTTACAACACATTAACCCGTATCTTTTGGTAAAGATTTGTGAAGTAATTTAACAGAATTATTTAACATCATTCCTTGTAACAGTGCAAGCAGCATACTACAAAAAACATATATTTCTCCAGCTATTTCAAAGTGTACTCATCATTCAGGTTAAAATAAAGCGCTGTCATAGGTATGCAGTATGTCAAGTCTTAGAAGAAGACAGAACAGCATCTTACGTACAATTTTTTTTATTAGACAAAGTTAGGAGTATCAAGGAAGTGTGAGTATCAGATAGTCCATACTAAGGTTGCGTCTTCCCAAGGATATTTCAAACTTAAAACTGAAGCTAAGACCTTTCAGGATGATAAATGCAGATACTCCAAACTGTGAGATGCTGGGACACAATTGATAACAGCACATCACAGGGAACCACAACCAAATTCATTCATATATTCATAACAATACAGTGGGGGGATGTGTATACAAATATACACACATATAACATTTTTATATACATACATAAATATGGTATTAGTAACTTGAAAAAAGTCCTCAGTTTTAGATCTGGAAAAAATATTTGCAGAACATGCCTACATGAATTAAGGGAATTAACATTAAACTGGATGCTGTTTCTTTTTTACTAATATACGTTTGAAAGCTGTTTTCTCTACTTAATTTTTTTTTAAAAAGTAGGTATCAGTGCTCCTATTGCACCCACTTCTATGCCCATCCAGTGGGAGAAGATAGGTAGTTAACATGACAGTTCCTTTGAGATACTGATAACTGACACATATGCCAAGAAAAGGTTTCACAGATGAATGCCACCCATCTATCCCTATGACAAACCCATCAGATCTCATCAATGACAACACTATTCATTAAGCAGCATTCTCCCTCCTACCTCCTTTAATCATCATTCATCTTTCCATATGTGTGTGTCTCACTTTTATTTGCCATCACGAAAGACAACTGTGAGGTTAGTCAGAATATTACACCCTTGGTATATATCAACAGTTAAAAGCAGCAGCTTTAAAAAATCCAGACTATTTTAAGAATAGTACTGATTAAGCGATGTTCAGCCTGTTTAAATTTGTTAAACTTTAATTTTACACCTACAGAAAGCAAGTTTACTTTTCTTTGTTACGTTTTGTGGACCTTCATAAGCAGGCTGCAGAGCCCCACAAATTCTGCAGACTATGACTTGAGTATCAGTGAAGACAAATGCATTTTAAAACAAAACAAAAGAACACCACACATAAAACAAGAAGGGACAATGTAAAATTGACACGGGAATGTCAGAATAGGGTATCACACTGACCACGTAACAAAACCGTGGTTTGAGGAACTTCCCTTTAAAATTCAAGAGTAGTTAAGGAACTAAAAACTGAAAGGTGGGATCTACCCACCTTTTCTTTCCAAATCTAACTAATAAACTCTTTTCCAATGCTTACCAAACTCAAAGGGTTCTCAGTGAGTTTTGAATCACTTGCATTATAAATGAACAACAGAATATTAAGAAGGATCCTTTAAAAATATCCCCATTGAACAAGGCAGTGGAATATGAAAGGCTCAGCTTCAGTGTGACACATGCACATTTGGAAGCTCTAACAAATAGGAATAAATATAAGTACGACATCTTGACTTTCCCTGAATCAAGTCCCAACATGCAAACCAAAATATCCACCATGTCCCTAGGAAGAAAGACGAACAATCAGCTGTCTTTATCCAAGAATCCTAACACTATCAATTCATCCTACATTTGTATACTAAAAATATCTATCAGCCAAATAGCACCGCTGTGCCAAAACATGCATTTGAGTTCTGGTACTTGAATAGGAGTTACAAAATAGTGAGATCTCTCTTAAAAAAAAAAAAAAAAAAGAAAAGAAAAAAGTAGAAAAAGTATTATAAAGCAGATACATAATTTTCACTAGAAAAAAAAACATTGTTAACAAACTAACAAATCTGGGCATCAGTTTTAAAAATTCAGACAACTGACTGCAATTTATAACACTATGTAATTAAAAAAAAAAAAGAAACAAGCATACCATGCCTACAGTCTTCATCTGCTTGCCCATATTTTTTCTGAAAGGTAAAACATGAAAAGTTTAAAAATAGCATTATTCCAGTTAGCATAAACAACTACATGCTTGAATTACAAGTTTCTTAAAACTTTTTAGAATCCATTACATCCTCTTTTCCTGGGTGGAACATGTAAAGAACACCAGTCATATGTCAAATATAATATAATCAATTCTTAGAATGCTGACTTTTTGTTAAATTATCAACAAATTGACATTTTAAAAGAGGAACACAAATGCACAAAGGTTTATATGTGTTTGTAGGTGGCTCACAACACCTAGGAAAAAATACAAAAACTTAACTTTCTTTTCTAGCCATGGTAATTTCTTTTTTTAAACTTGCGCTACTATGGTATCTAATATAAAAATTTGTTGAAATTTGTATGGTATGTATTTTATTTTACTCTGTCATATTGGTGGTGATTTTTAAGCTTACTTAATTTAGTAAAACAAGAGGGAAAAATCTGGATTTTCTTCTTTTTTTCTTTTTTTTTTTTTTTTTTTACTTATAGGCCTTCAAGTCTCTACATAATTCAAGTCTTTAATAGGAAGGTTTTCATTACAAGTATTTTTCCAAAGCCCCTGAAGACTTACTGCAATAATTTCACTATGATGAACATCCAGATAGGTGGCTTACAGGATTTTCAAAGGCATCCAGGTCAGAAATGTATTAAATACACTGCTAAGCACCTATCTGCATATTGGCCTATGTAAATAATATTGAGAAGTCAAGTCTGTAGTAACACAATTTCTATTAAAACAACCAGCCTTAGTTATTACTGAATCTCTTCCTCTGAAGAGCCATATGACAGGTCACATCTTATATTAAGAAGTTTCCCAATTCTTGTTTTGTACACTGAATAGTCCAGTTCAGCTATCTATTTAAAGGCGGCTTAAAAATGCTCCCTAGTAAGATGGGCAAGATTTATCTTCAAGCTGACCAGCAAGGTCTTACAAGTTGGCCAAATTTTTTCCACTTGGGATGAAACTCTTCATGCCCAATATATGAAAATTTGGGGTGGACAAGGCCCCTGTAAATCTGGAATAACATTTCCAAAACAGAAAGGTAAGGAAAAATACAGGTTCATTAAGCACGTTTTAGGTTTACTTTTAAGCACTGTAATGTCCTTTCCTTTAAGAAAGTGTAGCTCTCTGATGCTTTAAAAGAAGGACATAAATTTGGGATCGCCTATAATTCAGGGTTATGCCTCCTGCCTTGCATTTACAAACCTTTACAAAGACCCCAGTTTTCACATTGCCATTAAAAAAAAAATCTTCCAGAGCCTAAACATTGTATCTTTCACCGGACATGCTCTAGGCTAGAAATGGAAAACTAGTATGTGATCAAGTATTAAAAGACTAATGTTAGGCCTATGCAAACGGAGCTAAATTAGGTATGAAACGTGAACTTGAATCCTGGCACTTCTTAACTTTGTTTTTTGAGTGTTTAGATTTGCAACCTCAATTTCATGCTCTTTAAAGATAAGGTAATTTGGTATGTAATTCAGCATAACTGTACAAACACAATACCCTAAAACCAGATATTTTGCCTTCCTGGAATTATTTTTACTTTTTTTTTTAAAGTATTTTTATTCATTCTCTTAAAGAACTGGGATTCAGACCCAAACTACTGAGAGGTCCCAATCCTGAAAAATAAACAGATCAAGGAAAACTACGAGACAGAAGCCTCATATATGCTTTACCAAGTGGGAGTCCGTGGCAAACCAACATGCCAATCACAGGAAAACTCTGAATTTTATTTACATCTTGACAGTACAAGATATTTGATTGCTCTTTCCAGTTCACTAGATACTATTAAAGAGTCACACTCACAAGTTGTAAAAAGGAAGCAATTCTATACAGAAGAGTCTCGATTTTGATGCGGTCGATTTCTGCCTGGCATGCCTCCGGGAGGTGAGCTGGGGGGTACTGGCTGAGGGAAAGGAGAGCCTCTGTGCAATGCTTCACTGCCACTTCATAATCCTGCTGCTTAAGAGATTCACATGCTTGTTCACATGACTTCTCTGGTCTTCTGTCTGCCATGACTCAGGGACAGAAATCCTAGAGTGGGGGCAGAGGGGATGATAAAATGTTGGTTAGCTGTGTAATGGCAGTGACAACTTGCCAACCAACTTCCATTCCCATCTCAAGGTGCTGTATCACATCCCCTTCATTTTATGCCATTCGCATTTCCTATCCCAAACTCTCTCACTGACTAACCTCTTCCCAGGCTTTCCTCCAGTGCTCCCAGCTCTCGGTTTTGATTCAAATTCACTAAGACACTTAAGCCCATGACTGATTTTAAGAATAAGCGCAGTGGTTTCAAATTTTTAAGTCAGCACTTTGTTACATCGAGGCTTTTGGGTCTTCACTGGCAATGTGATCTTCGCTTTGGAAGTGATACAACTCATCCACCAACTGCTCTTTCTCTGAGCCTGCAGCCATTTACTCCAAGACACCTTCCTCTTCAAAGCACTTCTCACCTATGCCCAGGGGAAGAAGCCCCTCTCTCCGGCTGGGTGAAGCACGGTGTGGATGGACAAGGATGAATGAGAAAGAACAGGAGGGCAACAGGAAACCGCTGGTCTCTTCCTTCAGTTGCTTTATTTCCATTTATGTCTGAGAAAGTCTAGGTACCCCTGCCACACCAACACCTTTGTGCAGAACTTCTTAAATAATTGTAAAGTAAATATTTTCAGAGGGGAGGGAACTGAACCAGTTGCGACAAAAATCTGTATACAAGACAGACAACATTATCTGCCAATAAACTGAGACAAATGGTTATCCACAATCTAAAGCACCAGCAGAAAAGCAAAGCACTTCTATCATCCCTGTCTACATTCTCCCTTCATTGACATGATATTTAAATATATGACACACATCCCTAGAGGTACTGTACTTTAAAGCTGACTTCACAAAAATGTGTTCTGGTAACTGAAGGAGGAAAAAAAATGTAACAGTTCCCATTTTTAGCAAGCAGCATACTATCAATATTTGTGATATCAACTATTATGATTGTCTCAAACAACTATCTTTAGCCCACTTTAAAAATTCACTGCTGAAACCTTACTTTAAAAGCCTAAAAATATCAAGTATAATCAAACTACAGTAAAGTAACTTCAAGAAGTTAATCTGAAGGTCAAATAAATGTGCTTTCCTTATATGAGAAATAAATCACTATCCCACTTTTCTCATTAACACACACCTAATCCAATATACAGTAGAAATGTAAACAAGTCTTTTCATATATTACACAACATAGTGTTCTGTGTTCCCTTCTATTCTTAAAATTTTATTTTCAGTATCAATATAGAAATAAAGGAATATTGTTTTTTTCCAAGACAATTTTGATTTAAACCACCTTCCCTTTTACAACATTTATATAAAAATTTCTTAGGTACAACAATATATCTTCCCAAAAATGAAGGAACACCAGAATGAATATTTTGCAGTTATCCTGATACAAATCTGTGACATACAGCTCTTTCTTAATAATGACCTTGCAAAATATTACCTCATTCATTCAGATATTTCTTTTTCTGCTAAAAACAAGCCTCCATTTTCAAACATCATAGGAACAGGCAAGTACATTTTGCATTTCCATAGATACGAGTAAATTCATTCATGGAGTAATTCTATTAACATTAAAGACTCTCAGCTGGATCACTTAAGCACATATTTTCAAGTATATAAATGTTAGCCATTCTTAAGCTGTTTATGCAAGGATCCTTTCTAGATACAACTAAAAATCACACTGATTTCCATTTCACTAACGTTTTAGGCCACAGTGAATTTTACAAATCTAGGATTTGCTTCAGTAGTAATGCAATAGTTAACTGATGTTTTTTTCTCATGTACATTCTGTTTTCCTCCTAAGGGACTGAAAGAGAGAGAATTTCATGAACTCTGCTGTACTTCTGATTTCCTCACTTCCTGGCTGACATATAACCAAAATTCCTTTGACCAAAAGTCTCAGCAGAGCTTCTGTGTGTTTATTCCTGAAGAACTGTTTATACACAGATCCCATCCTAACTGACCTGGCCAGCGTAACTGGCAGGCATTGCAAAGCTGTGCTCACCGGCCCTTCTTCTCCACCATGGCACCACGTAGAAGAAAAAACACGTTACTTATCAGTTGTCTTATGCTGGCTGTTTTGGTAAAATTGAATTAGCCTGTTTGAGGAGAAGCAGGTTTTTACATGCCCAGCAGTGGCCTACGGTACTGCAAAGGCCACACAATTTCTTTGGCCAACTTCAAGACTGAAGAGAACACTTCAGAGGACATAACTGACCCTAAGCAAAAACCTGTTGGATTAAGTGGATAACTGGCTGAACTGAGTCACACACTCAGTATTTCAGAGTGTAATTAAAAAACCTGCTGAAGCCACAGTGCATGGGACACAGTGATAAGGACCCGCTGCAGTGCAATTTGTTGGGTTTTTTTTTTCTTTTTTTTTTTTTAAATCTAATTATAACAAAGAAAACCAGTATGTGCACAACATATGGAAAATTACACACTCAGGCTCTCAGATTTCATTTCAGTTCCACGCAGACACAAACATGCATATTTATTGGGTATTTGCACCATCTACTTCAGACTCCAATCCAGGTGCTCTAACCTGTCCTTGGAGGCACTTGACTCTTCCTGCTAACTCTTTAAAAACCCGTGCTCCTAGTTTTGGTCCCCCGAGCTGTGCCTAAATTAGCAACTGAGACATGAATGAGAATTACAACCGTGTTTTCTTAAAATCTACTCTATTGTAGTACCTAACCTACCCATGTTTAAAGTTATTTCAGAACAGTTAATATTTTCACAGCCAAGGAATGGAGAGACTTGTTAAAGGAAATTTATTTTGAGTTCTAGAATGTTCATTTGCAAAAATTTCAAATGTAAAACTGGAATTTCTACATTAATTCCAAAAGTAGAAATTATTACAGATTAGAATTGAAAGCTAAAGTGTCACAAGGTCTGTGCTACATTCCCAACTCTCTTTGCAAAACTGAGCAAATTACTTACGCACTTCACTTTTTCTGCCTGTAAAAATGAGATTAAAATACTAAGCATGTAACAGAACAAATCTCCGGATTATTCACTTTCTCAAAATGGCCTGGAGAACTGCATTCCATAAGAGTTCTAAATTCAAATTTCAGTAACGATTTATTCTAACAGCAAAGTTTAATACATCTTCAGAATTTTGAAGAAACAGTAATCAGGCATATTGCCACTATCTGAAGTCACACAGCTAAACTAGGTGGACCTACCTTAGAAATACAGACACAATGTCTTATCAACAGAGCCTTTGTTATCAGTGGTCATTTCAAAGCATTTCATAGCTTTGAATCATCTCACAGCAGCATCACTGCCTACAGAAAGGCTCACGATTTATGCACTTCAATAAAATATTTAAACATAGCACCTGTGAATTCCACCTGATAGGACAGTAAGCATCACATTGGCTACAGCACAGACAGGAGTTTACACAACTCTTCCCCACTAGCTAATCCAGAGGTCTAAACCCTGGCTTTTCACTTTGTACTTCCAAAAAGGTATAGTAGAAGAAAACTCACTGATCTTAATTTCTTTGAAGGCCAAGTTGTGCTCAGCTTAACCCACACGAAGTATCACTTCAACGATCTGGTTAACTCCAACAGGTGTGATGTAAACCTTGGTGGTTTTTTCCAATGAACTGGGAGGGATTTTTTTCTTTTTTCCTCTACAATGATTTTCAGGCTCAGTAATCCTAATGTGTATTTCTCCTTCTTTCCAAAGGGATTGTGTAAACAAACATGAAAAGAGTAATTAAAATCTAATCCCCAAATAAAACTGCACACTCCCCTCCAGAACTGCAGAGGGGGCTGGGAAAGGCGGAAGGGACAGCTTGAGGAGGAAGAGCAATAAACAGTGTGATCTACACAGTCATTTATTTTCAAGCAAACGCTACACTTGCTTGGTGCACAGGAGGCTTTTGAAGAATTACTCCACAGTCTGATGAGTCCAACTTCAAACTAAAAAGCAATGTAGGAGAAGAGAATATGTTGAACTAAAATTTTAGTGTTTCACAGCAGTTTAATTCATGACCGTGCACTTTCACGCTTCACATCTTACTGATGTATTTTATGGAACCAAAGGGTCTATACATTAAGATAATGATAAATTAAAGCATGTGACAGTTCCTAAAAAAATTTCAAACAGATGCTTTTTCAATTCACTGTAAAGCATCTAGCCAGATAACTCTCACTGTACTTCATAAACAGATTACAGGGCACAATGCTGTTCCTATTAATGTTATTGGCAAAACTCCCAATGTCTGCCAAGACAGAAGGATCAGATCCAAGGTCTTGCATGCCAAGCTGACAAACAGTAGACAAGTCAGTAAATATTTGCATATTTTAACCAGGCATTAACATCTCTTGTAAAGATTTATGCTAAAGCAATGATGTTCAACTTGCAGTCCTACAGTGAGACTAGCAGGAATTTACTGTCAATTGAATATACTTCAAGAGCCACATCCTGGGATTGACAAACTGAAGCAAATGAATAAAACCCATTGCCATGGGGAAGATGCAGGGGGAAGAGTCTCTCCAGCTGCCTTCCATTGCAATCCATAACCCTTCAAACAGTTCTGCTGTGAGAAATAAGCACCCAAATATTCCTTGCCAAAGCTATTCAGCTGTGTCGTCCTGTTAAGAGCCCACTGTATTGCAGGAAAGGAGAGAAGAAGGGTTTGCCGTTCCATTGCCTACTGCGGTCAAGCTGGCACAGGCTCAGAGAAAGCAGGGCAGGAATTCAACTCATCCTGTCCCTCTCCAAGGAAATGCATGCAGTGACCAGGCTGTGTTTCCTAACCCTTCACAATCTTTCTGTCCTTCTCACAAGTTGGAAAGGTGTGCCACCAAACTGGACAGAAGTTTTAAACATGTAATAAATTCAGGTAATAAGACAAGACAGTTGTTTTATCATAACTTCCCAGCAATTCCTTTTAAGAGGCAAGATGACATATGCTAGATTTATTTTTGAGGCTGGTTTCTCTGTCCTTCTGCAGTAACTTTTGAACTTCAAGTCAATTTGAACTGAATTTCACAGAAGTCTAAAGGGTCTCAAGGACGCAGCAAGTTTCATGAAAAATGTGTAATGAGATAGATAACAGAGACCCAGATTTTTAAGTCCACCCAGGGAAAGGAGAAGTTATAGTTCAGCCTCTTATTGATGCCAAGAGGTCAGCAACCCCATCAATTACTTCCATGGGCTACCATTTACCCAGCCAGAGATATAGCACTGTACCAGAACATCACTCACCAGTAAGAGAAAAAAAGTCTTACTTATTTTTCTTGCCCATGATGATAAAATCCATAAACATTAGCTTAACTGCTCAAGGATCCATCCAGTAGTTTCCAGGTTTTGCTAAAGCTGAGTTTCCAAACTTTTTAGACTACAGACTCTAGCAGTACACATGCCATAGATTTTTGAAATTTGTTACTGGTAAAATTGAGATGTAAGCAATTCACATAGGAAAGCCTCAAAAATCTGTTGTTTTCGTAATGCAGAAAAGTAATAGTTTGGAAGTCAAAGTTGGTACAGACACAATTCCTGTGACTGAAGAGTCTTCTAAGTTCCCTCTCCTTCAAAATTATCATGGAAAAAACTGACAAGGTACTTTAATTTACACAGTTATAGAAACATATGGATTTGTTTAATAATCTGGATTAATTACAATACATTGAGTATACTATACAATAAAAGTGTTAGCTACTGTGAACATGCCAACGTTATAGTTAAAAACGATGGGCCACTGAAATTCATCTATCAAGACTTGGCAAACAAACTGCATTTGTCAGTCCACATACTAAAACAGGGAATAATACATCTATCTACTGTTAAATCATATTATACAGTTGCTCTGGCATGCCTAGTGATGCCATCTTAAAGCACACTTGCACCTCTAGATAATGTTACATAATTGTTTTTGTAGTACACAAAATACCACTCAAGTACCTTTAGATTAGTAAAATAAAATTAAACATCTATTTAGTTTCCTTACCTATGGTGATAAAATAAACTTATCGCTGCCTTAGGACAAAAAAGCATTTTATTCAAGCCTCCAGGAAGGAATAAAATGCAGCTGCACAAAACACAGAAGCCACTTACAGACACACACAGAAAAATCACACTTCCCTAGTGTCATGATATATACATCCTAAATAATCCCACACTCAGAAATCATTTAATAAAATGACAGTAGATAATGATAGTGCGCTACACCAACGTGAAAGACTTAAGAGAACAGAGAGAAAAAAGGATGGCAAATCTTTCATGCACAGGGTACAGAAAAGCATGACATGAAAGGTGCTTTTGCTCTTTTTTTATTTTAAGAAAAATGTAATAGCAGAGATATTATGCACTCATTCATTGCAATTATGGCTGAAGTCATTAGTTATACACAGGGCTCAGAAACGTACTGCACACCTTACAGAACAAATACAAAAGTCTCCACCCCTGAGAGAGGACAATCTAATCAGTTTTCTGAAATAACTGAATTGCTCTGGTTAATGTTGTACAACTCTAGGCAAAATGACCCTACTTTTAAATTCCAAAAACAATGTTAAATCTGACATGGAGCATACAGAATGATGAAACCTTTTTTCAAGCTTTTACTATGTAGCATAACAGCAGCAAGAACTTCTGCTTCATGGCCTCTAAGGAACATGATATGCTTTACTTTGGGAAGGGGGGAGGGGGGGGAAGGGGGAATTAAGAGGTTCATGATGCCCCCTACCATTAAATACTTAGATTATCCTTCGATGTTGAAAAACCAAAGAGAGCACCATAAATTAGGAGGACAGGTAATCTCTGGCCACATAAATGGAGCCTTGAGTCTGATCCTGTAAACTAATGTATAGAATAAACATAGCCACATTTACTGAAAAAGGAACAAGTGCCTGTGGGTGGTTTACCATTGTCACATAACAATAGTAACAAAAATATATCAGCAATTGAGATTAAGAGCAAATGTGTTCCGCATCTGGATCCTCTGTGTTCTTAAAAAATCACTTTACATACATCACAGATAGTAACAAGTTCGATTTTATTGTATGCCACGTATTACTTCAGTGCAGACACTTTATTAAGTGATTAACACTTTATTACCTTTACTAACCTCTTCTGTTTTCATTTTGGAAATAGCAGCAGAAAGGACAATCTACACAGACAGTGGCAGCAACGTTTACACATGGACAAACTGGCTATATTTCGCTCAAAATCTGAAAATAACTCATGGCCACAGCACTCGTAACCACCCCATCCACCACATAAGTATCCCCAATATCTTCACCTCATGACTTTAAAATGATCCTTTTTCACACAGGAAAATGTGAAATTACCTATCTTGATGAAACTAAGCAAAATACATGGCAAGTCAAAGCACAACATCTACCTGGCGCGCACCCGCTTTGTCTGAAAGCCATCCATAACTGACAGATACAAGATCCCTAGTTACACAAAGCAAATACATACACACATAGCATTAAAATTACAGTACAAATACTAGGTTGTAAAGTTTGGTACTCAAAGGTCGTGTAATGACAAAAGTAGCTGTACAAGCTCATGTTGGACATCCCGTGTGTCTGTAGCCTTTAACTGTATGTCACACATTACATTTTCCAAGGGCTACCTGGCAGAATGAGCAGGCAGAACAGAGGCTGCCTGCCTAATGGACATCTAGTTAAATACTTCAGCATAAGGCCTAAGGCCTTATTTACCGCATGCTACTCAGATCTGGTTCTCAAGACTGTATTTTAATGTTTTCATTAACTTTTCAATAATGCTTACAAATACTGTGACCAAGCACTTCAGAACTGTTAAGAAAATATCCTCCTGACATTATTCACATTTCACAAAGAATTAAAACATTAAAACACATGCAAGTCAAAAGTTTATAGAAACTTCTTATATTCAGATTAAGACAACTACAATGATTTTTGCCCCATTATGTTCTGCCCTGTACTATACAGCCCTTTATATGATCAAAGCAGAACACCCAGTGTCTGCAGAGTGACTTACGTGTATTCAGCATTTCTCTACATCGCAACATGGGAGCATTCATTGGAAATACAGAAAATGAAGTGTAGCAAAGATGGGGCTTAAGTATGATTTGACCTTTTTTTTTTGCAATTCCCAGCTGTTTCTTAGACATTTTCTAGCCTATGCAAATAGCAAAACTGTATTCCAACAAACAACTGTATTAGCATTACAAAAATAAATTGGATGTACCCACACAATAGAGCCTCCCTTCTATCTCTTTCTTTCAAACACCAATATTTTCCAATCTCAATCTCTTTGTTCAGCCATCCCCATCTCCTCATTTATCCTACATATTCTGCGAAAACCTGCATTTTGCACCCTCTGTTGAAATCCAGTCTCTGCTTCCTCCGTGCTGCATGAAGGTAGAGCTGGTAGGAAAGAGGAACTGACTATTGGAAGTATGGAAGGGGAATTGCCGGTGTCCTCATTTTTGTCCAAAATCATACCAGGGAGGAATGCAGAAGCCCTAGCTTTCAAACTTTAGGGAAATCCCATTAGCTCAGGCTGAAGTATAGTCACTGCAAGGATGATCTTTCCGATTTGTATTAAATGCTAATCTGACCAACGCTGAGCAGATTATTCACAGGCTTGATAACAAGTATATCCTTGTAAGGAACATCATACTATACCACATCACAACTTTTTACAAAGCAGCACTGTAAGACAGCAGGGGTTTTTTTTATATTTTATTTTATTATGAACATAAGAATCCATTTTTTTGCCCAATTTTTAGAAAAGACTGAATTGTGGTGGCAGAACCCTTCACTTCCTCCACAGCATCCAAAATGTCAGCCTAGGATAGGTACCTGCCATGGGAAATTTCAACCCAAATAATTAAAATTTGGCAAGTAATAACCAACTGAAACGAGGAGTATGTCATAGTAAGCATCAGGTAACATAATAATAGGTGGTGCTTCTGCCCCACCTAAAGTTCTTTTGGCTCCTTCATAGAAAATCCTCACGTAAACAGTCTTTCATAATAACCGGTTAACAGCACTAGTTGGTATTCCGTATACCTAGATGTTCTTACTGCTTTTTGAGAATATAGTTTCTCACACTTATCCAAGATGAGGGCATTTTAATTGAAATACTGTCCCATGGTTACCTTTTTATGCCCATAACAACATCACCAACTACTTGAAAAAAATGCATTAGAAAAGTAATTTAATCTTTGCTTCTCCTAACGAAATTTGCCAGAGAAAAACAAAGGCAAAAATCAGCATTACACGACCAGACAGCTTTCTGTGGAGCAGCACCAACCTACAAGTCTCAAACTCAAACACACTTTGCAGAAGACGACAGTACTCCTATGCTAAAAGCTGTTCTGAATATCACAATCCAATACTTTTAAAACTATAACCTACGTGTGGCAGAACCTCCCTTCTAAACACTCGAATAACAGAACATGGCCTTGTTCCTGAGTGTCTCTGCACATTTCACAATATAATGTTTAGTAATAGTTTTGATCCAAAAAAGTGAACACCATTAATCTTAAGGACTTACACAGTCATGCAATTACCAATATTCTTCTCCGCTGAGTCATAAGACACTGCCAAAAGTCCTTTTTGAGAAATGCCTACTGTATGATATATAGGTACACATATAGGTGTGTATGTGACTAAACATCTGTCACCTAATTTTCAAAATGACTAGCAAGTATAACACTGTGTTCCCAAGGAACACCAAGGGGAATCAAAGAAGATGCCCAAGCATCATTTCAACACGAAACACGTATCAGGATATTTACAAATATATTTCAGAAGTTTAAATGCAAAAACATACGTCACAAAGTTTTCCACGAAGCCCACTGAACTTGCCGCTCACCCAGCACTGTCTTCAGAGAGCACTTGACTACACAGTTCATTTGCCGAAGTTCACCAATTTAACCAGTCTCAGAGACAGAATCAAAATTAGCAGTTCCTAACCTTCAGTCTTGTGTTCAATTCACAGCTTCCTCTAATACAAGCTGTACTTGGATTTCAGCAATAGAAGTATTTTTAAAATTAGGAAATTATTTATCACAGCATATCCCCTTCTGGAAAACCCCATGCAAACTCTTCCCCCCCCGCCAACAACTAAGCAGCTCCAATGCTCAACGGTTCAATCCACATTTTCTTTTCTTAACAGGGATATTGTAGTGATGCTGAAACAGCCTTTCCTCCAATGTCAAACTTTCATTTTCATATAAGAACTTTCTCCACTCTTGCCATGTTCCAGTATTGCAAAGCAGCACATCCCTGTGACTAGATCTACCTGAAGAACTGATCTCCAGTGCAAATGCAGCTACTACAGGTATGTATCACAGTTTTATAGTTGGATGGAAGAAAAAAAACAAAGCCCTAAATTCATTTTCTATTTCAGATGCAAAATATGAATCACTCTTTCAATCCATTCAAGAAGCAAAAGAAAGTAAAAATGTTCATGCTGAATATCAGTTATATTGCACAGTTACACTGCACAGTTCACAAACTGAACACAAAAATAAACCAGAAAGTTGTGACACAAACCAGAAAAATTTTCTTTTTATACACCTCAGTCTTCATTGCAGCATTATAATGAACTTAAATTTATTATACTAGTGAATAGTACTGTGACTGATTTTTTGGTTATGCATTTATACAGTTCTTAGCACAAAAGGGTCTTACGGTAACAGATTTAATAACACAATCATGCCACCCACAGATACTCCAAACACATCTTTCCCAAAACCATACCTATTATGTAACTGTGTATGTGTATTTTCGTGTGCTGTTTTGAAAGTTCAAAGCAATCACTAACCTTCCACCACTAAAAATTGCTATCTTTATTGTAAATAACCTTTGAAACTCATTTTTACGTGACTGTGCTTCAAACAGTTTGGCATAATATAGCTGAGCCTGGTTTGGGGAGTTGTCTTCTAACTCCTTATTTTAATTATATTAACCCTTCTGCATTCGCATAATGCTTTTATAAGGTCCCTGCTTCCTCTCCACAAATGCATGAACATGACACCACCAACAGGTTCAATTTTTAGACCTCTCCTGAGAATACAATATGGATTCCCAAGTTCTCCTTGCACAGAAAACCCTTTGGGCAACACAAATACAAAATACAAATTTCCCAATGGCATTCACCCTACTCATTCCTTTTGAAATGAACATTAGAGATTCAGTCACGTATTTTAAACCCCACTCAAAGAACAGACATCAGCAGGCATGAGTAACGATCCTACTGTGGTTAATGGCATAATTCTCACAAAACTTCGGAAGAAGAAAAGCAGTGTGTAGCCTAGCCAAATAAATATAAACAAAGCTACAGCCAAGTAATATCAGCCAGTTCAAATGACAAAACAAATGTCCTGCACCATTCCAAACGTGCGAGCGTCTCAAGGTATGGCCAGAGTACAGTTACCTCAAAACCATTAACACAAACGACTATAATCAAAAACATAACTTCAATAAAATACCCGCAGCACTCAGCTACAACACTGCGTCAGCGCAGATTCAGAACATGCTAAATAAATGTTCCCCTTAATGACCTCCCTGTGTAGACAATGAGAAAAACCCATCAAATTCTGGCTCCCAAGATGGCAGTGGGTCACATGCAAGGCAGCTATTGTGGCTGGTCAACAGTATTTGGGAATCCCAGACAGCTGATGGGGAATTTAGTTGAGAGCAGCGAAGGAAAATTACTTGGGAACAGAAGCACGCTGCCTGTCCCCATCCCCGCAAAATTATTCCAGGACAAAATTAAATTATCACTCACAGATTATCTTACATTAAGTGAGAAGATACATAAGGAAGAAGCATTATTTTTGATGCTGCCAAAACCACTATGCTTTTCATTTGTGGCATTCTGCATTTATTATGTCTACAAAGATTTGCTACTTTCTTGGTTTGCTGAACCACTAAATATTTTCCGGCAAACACTGGTGCCACATTACTAACAACCAAGATTCTCAAAAACAGTTCTTGTGTGTTACGTATTTTCTTTTTGCCATGGAGTCTGAAGGGCTCTGAAAGATCTTCCAAGCATATTTATGCACTGTAATTTTTAGTGTTTTGATTAATACAGTATTTTTGCTATATATACCTATGAAAAAAAACAACCTGTGAAATTCACAGACTGAAAGGTCATTTCTAAAGAACACTTACCCTAACTACCATGAAACCAGCTCAGACAAATCCACACACTGCTCACATTTCTATCCCTCACTTTCTGCTACTCCGACGTTCAAAATTTCATACCTAACATAATTCTACTATTCTTTTTCTTCTGATGTTTAGTCATTACAGCTCTGAGAATCATTTGCCTTCCTATTGCTTACAAACAGGGGAGATGATGAAATGTATTTCTCCAGACCACATATAAGCCAAAGATTAAAAACATCCACCTCAGTCACATCATTCTTGCACGTTGTACTTCCTGAGACTAACAGAAACAAATCACACAACAGTTTACAGTAACATCTCCAAAACATCTCTTTACATAAAATCACTTACAAAAACTCTTGCTACCAAACCAGCAGCACTGTCTACCTACTGCTTCTTGGAAAAGCTATATAGTTCAGTGTTGTTAATTCCAAATTACCTGCTTGCTAAAGTACAAGTCTTCTAACATCTGACAAAGACTCCATGCCACTTCGAAAAATTTGATAGCTTGTACTCATTCAGAAGTAGGATGGGGCCATAGTAACTACTCAAACCTTTTAGCCATGAAATGGTACCTCTCATTGTAGTAAAATTACATTCATAAGGAAAAAGACTGAAATCTGTGATTTCTTATCTGGCTTTCCTGTCATAAGTCTGCAATTTGGTATTTTGGAGGACTCTGAGAAAAGACTGGGTAAATAACCAGTGCATTTCTATTAAATTTATGACAATGAATTTGCATATAAAATTGTAGAGAAATATTTGGATATTTTATTATAGCCACATTAAGTACCCTTTAACTTCAACTAGCAGTGCAATGGAAATGCAACAGAAAAACAAATTCTCACCAATGGGTAATTACGATCTCCCTGCTTAAATTCCTAAGCGCTTCTTTTCCTACAGTAACACTCACTTTTCTGCGTTTCTCAGACGTGAGTGATTGCTTCTGGTTGAAGCCTCATGTTGTACACATTTGTGTGAAGAGAAGGTGAAAGCTCAGTAAGAAAGACTGTTTTTGAATAAGGAACTTGAGTTACATATCAAAATCACCATAATAAAGTCACCAGAAGCTAGCCTGTTTCTGTAGAGCGGTCTGACCTTGCAGACTCCTAATTTCACTGTCTACAAAGTTTAGTTATTTTCTTCCTCCCCCCACCAAAAAAAATACTAGGAAAAAACTACATTCCCAGACAAAATCTCCAGAAGACCAAGCATTCCTTCATTTTTTTTTATTCCATACCAACGCTGTGTGCAAACTTTTGAAAAAGCAGTCTCTTTTTTAATATTCTCTCTCTTTTCTTCCTTGCTGAAAAAAGAATGACAATCACAGAAGTCTACCAAAGGGAGTAAGAAATCAAACATATAAAGTACAGTGTGTTTATGTATATCAATGACATACATTTAAAGACAAGTGCTGACTACTGCCAAAGGCCATAGAAGAAAGAGCAAGACAAACAAGAACAAAAAAGGAAGGTCTTGTTTGTTCTGATCATCTAACCCATAATGCTTCCATTTAAAGGGGAAAAATACACATACCATGTACTGATAATGGGATCTTGCCTTAGGATCTCAACAAAAGAAGTGAGAAATGATTGAACAGTTATAATACGTGAGCAGGAGGGAAGATGGGAATACAAAATTTCCTATTTTCTCCCCTATAATGAGCCACTAGCAACCTTGCACAAAGAGGAATACTGGGGATCTGCTTCCAGGGGGAAGACTTTAACAACGCTAGGAAGAAATTAAGGACAGGATTCACGTTTACCAGGATTCTCGGCCTACTGATCCCCAAGGCAGGGGGGAAGCCAGCTGCCCAACTACTCTGTCCCTCAGGTAGAGCAGAATGACACCATACTTCCTTCTTGTTCTCCAAGCCAGCTCCCATGGCTTTCCCTAGTTATCCAGGCTGTACACAGGGGACAGGATTTGAATTATGCAAAAGACTTTGTAATTTCGATTTCACTCCTGCTACCAGACCTATCTAGGTACCACTGATCTCAGAAGGGAATGCCAGTGAGGTGAAAGACTTAAGGGCTTTCAGCTAATAATCTGAATTGCTCCAGCAATTCCTTCTGCCATTACTAAAATGAAAACACCTAGAATAAAGTGCAGTAGCAAATGTAAGTTGGTAGTAAACAATGAATAAAAAGAAAAAAAAAACCACCCTGAAAGTCAGAAAGAATAGCCAGCTGTAATTGCAAAGGGGATTTTAGCAACAAAAATAATTGCCAACAATGGAGAAAATATTTCATCAGACTACTAAATTAACAGAGTTGGAAAACACTAGTAATAATACTGCCTAGCTCTTACATAGCCTCTTTCATCCACAGGCGTCAAGACTCTTTACAAGTTGGTAAGACTCACTATTCCTATTTTAAATTCCTTCAAAAGAAAGCATAAACAAGCAAAGTGATTTGCATCAGGCTGTCCAGATCTCGCAAGCACTAGGTCTCTGCCCTATCCACTTGGAAATACAGCCTCTTCGAACCTTCTAGACACTGTTACTTACATTTTTCGAGATGGGAATTTCTCCATGAATCTAACCTTCAAGCAGAAGTTCTCTCCAAACTACAGCCCTTCTCCTGCAACCAGATCTATTAACACAGATCCCAAAGCCCAGGAGCAACTTCCCTGAAATCAATGAAATTTCACAAAGGGAAAGGATCCTCCATGACAGATCAAGAAGCAGAACTGGGACAATTTACAGATTAAGTTGCTGCTTCCACATGTCCCTTTAATTTTTAGTCTGCTAGGGAAGAAAAACACAACCCCCAAAAAACCAGAAAACACCACCACCCCCTCCAGAAAAAAAAAACCAACCAACAAATACCAAAACACAAACCAGCTATTACAACCTTTCCAGTCCTAAAGCCATCTCTTTAAGAGGCTTCTGCCATAGAAAAGTTCATCTGGCTCACATAAAGAGGCACAGAGTCTGTATGAATTAAAGGAGGGGAAATACACACTCCGTATGTTTCATAAGTCAAAAAAATTCATGGAGGTGAGGAGTGATAATAGAAATGTGATTTCAGCTAAGGGAAAAAAAAAGTAATTTCTGCTTTCATAACGAATCACAAAGAGAACTCAATTTTATCAGTAATAACACATAAAATGTTCCTCCACTTACCAATAAAGAAAAACTGTTCTGCGAATTAAAGTTCAACAAAAAAAGCTTAACTCAGCTTTTGCCACTCACAATTTCTGCGCTGTAGAAGCTAAGCCTACTAAAGTCTGATTCATCTAAGAGCAAATCCCTCGGTTTGCATCCCGAGGAGGGGGAGGGAATGTGGTGGTCACTTGCACACTCTGCCCTCATCTAGGTTTCAACTACAAGTTCAAAATCAGCTCCTCGCTACAGAGGACCAGCAAGCTGCCCAGCATCTCCAGACTGTCCCAATCAAACAAGTTTTGCCATTTAAAAAAAACGCAGAGTTCTCATTCACAATCTGCTATGACTCAAAAGTACTGAAGCAATTGAATTTAACACACATTATTTTAAAACCTCCCTGTTCTACCAATCAGTCTTGGAAAATAATGTAAACTTGCCAAGTATCACTTAATTTAATTTGGGGTTTGGGTTGTTGGGTTTGGTTTTTTTCTTTCACTGTTACAAAGGAATGTGTCTTTCCTTAAAATATATAAAGGGGGGGAATATTTTTTTCCTTTGCCTTGTTTCAATTACACTATTTACTGAGAACAACAACATCAGAAGACCCCAATAGTTCAAACCATCACAATAAGACTAGCCATGATGCACTCAACCTGTCAGTGAGGATATTCATTTTTAGGACATTTTTCTGTCTTACAACTGAATTCTTTCATTTCTTCAATGAAAAGCAAAATATATTATGTTATTTTAAAACTTCACCTCAAGCTCACTGTACCCCTGATAATCCTATTACCTTGTTACCTCTTACTCATTTTGTCATTAATTGGAAAGCAACCTTGCAACTGTTTCCCTGCAGTTATTTCTTAATTTCCATCAATGGTATGTTTAGTCATGTTACTATAACCAAACAGCAGCTCGACTAACAATGCATAGAAGCCAAACAACTTCATGCATTTGGAAATTAATAAAAGGACATGAACCACCCCAGGAGGAATAACATACATGTTCCCCCTACTTGGGGATTTGCCCTAAAAAAAAAAAATATATATATATAGTCTCTGCTGGGAGGTCTGTATCACAACCTGCAGTATAAACTCTCCTATCTTCAGTTTCACAGCCGTTGCAT